>NC_133537.1:105438665-105723665 GCF_048544455.1 Silene latifolia
GCATATTTTTGACGTAAACCTTACATTAATTGATACAATAATAAAGTACAATAATAAAATATGGGATTTACACCCTCAGACTTACATGTTTGACGAAACGAGATTAACTAAGTTTACGATTAGTGATTGCTCGACTCGAATATATGATAAAAGTGCCCTCGTTAGAGGATTTAGATTAAATTGATTGATTAATTGAGGTGGAGTTGGTCAAATTGGTCGGTCATGCAACGAGACTGGTACTCAGAAGGATCCGAGCTTACGTGGTCGATTGATCAAGCACGTAGACGTCAATAAGCTTAGAGCACGGTCTTAGAATGGAAAGAGAGAAGAGAAGGGCGGACACTCGCGTGAGAAATATGAGGAACGAGGGTCCCTATTTATACAATCACACGGAGGAATTAGGGTTAAGGTAAAACTTTGGAAACAAATTTCGAAAAGATCTGAAAATACGCATAAAAGAGCTGGGGAAGAGGCGCAGCAGCTGCTGCGATCCTTCGAAGAGGCGTAGCATGTGCTACGTCCTTTCCCCGGAGGTTTCCTCCTGCGGAAGAAAGATTTTCCGCGTTTCTTTCAGGGAATTGCGGTAGATCTCGACTTCCTTATTCTTTAAAATATGATTTTCGAGAAATATTATACCAAAAGATTAAAATCATGGAATAGAAATATCCGGAATAATCCAGAACATTCCGACTCGGCATTTTAAAACAGTTTATTAGAAAACGAAGCGGTTTTTGACCCGGACTCCAAATGAACTCTAATTACTGTCAAAACGACCGTAATGGCGTGTAGATAACAACCAAGGGGTAGACACAAGTATTTGAGCTATCACTTGACGATAAACTTACGAACTGCCATAAATCGTTCCGTATACCAAACATGCGGCCCAATCATCACCGGGTGGTTTGCGGGAGGTGCAGAAATGAGGTATCTACACAAATAAGGAGTCATCGGGAAAAGAATCGTCAATAAGTAAGGAATATTCTCCCTCTTGCTGTGACAACTGCGACAGATGATCAGCTACTACATTCTCTGCACCTTTCTTATCTTTGATCTGTAAATCAAACTCCTGAAGGAGGAGTATCCACCTCATCAATCGTGGTTTAGCTTCCTTCTTAGCAAGAAGGTGTCTCCGCACTGCATGGTCAGTAAAAACAGTAACTTCTGACCCTATCAAATAAGAACGAAATGTTTCTAGCGCATAAACCACAGCTAACAGCTCCTTCTCAGTAGTGGTGTACTTCACTTGAGCCTCATCCAGAGTTCGGCTCACATAGTATATTGCATTCAAAGCTTTGTCTTTCCTTTGGCCTAGCACCGCTCCTAGTGCATAATCACTAGCATCGCACATAATCTCAAACGGCAAGTCCCAGTTGGGAGGCTGTATAATCGGTGCGGAAATCAAGGCCTATATCAACCTGTTAAAAGCAGAAAGACACTCATCAGTAAATGCAAAGGGGGCATCCTTAAGCAGCAGATGTGTAAGCGGTTTAGCAATTTTTGAAAAGTCCTTGATAAACTGGCGATAAAAGCCGGCGTGACCAAGAAAACTCCTCACTCCTTTAACATTAACAGGAGGAGGTAATTGCTGAATCACTTGCACCTTTGCTTTATCAACCTCAATTCCCCTGTCAGAAACTAAGTGCCCTAAGACAACTCCCTCGTTGACCATAAAGTGGCACTTCTCCCAATTAAGCACAAGATTAACCTCAATGCAGCGCTGCAACACTTTATCAAGGTTAAACAGACAATTAGCAAGGTCACTCCCATAGACACTAAAATCGTTCATAAAGATTTCCATAATAGACTCTATATACTCATAAAATATCCCCATCATGCACCTTTGGAAGGTGGCAGGGGCATTACATAAACCAAAAGGCATCCTGCGATAAGCAAAAACACCCTGAGGGCAAGTAAAAGTAGTCTTTTCCTGATTGTCTGGATGAATAGAGATCTGAAAGAACCATGAGTATCCATCTAGATAATATAAAAACTTATGAGAAGCTAACCTTTCTACCATTTGATCAATGAAAGGAAGAGGAAAGTGATCTTTCTTTGTGGCGATATTCAGCTGTCTGTAGTCTATGCACATCCGCCAACCAGTTACTACTCTAGTAGGTATCAACTCGTTTTTGTCATTCTTTACCACAGTAGTCCCTCCTTTTTTAGGAACTACATGAACTGGACTCACCCACTTAGAATGACCAACGGAATAGATATTACCTGCATCAAGCAGCTTCATTACCTCAGCCATCACAACGTCCTGCATCTTCTGGTTCAGTCGGCGCTGACCCTATCTTCAAGGCTTGTGATCTTCCTCAAGCTCAATTCTGTGCATGCAAATGTCGGGACTAATGCACTTAATGTCATCCAATGAATAACCCATGGCTTTCCTTTTTTTGTTAAGAACAACTAACAAAGCGGTCAGCTGATCATCATCCAATTTAGCACTAACAATGACTAGATATTGCTCTGTATCATCTAAGAAAGCATATTTAAGATGAGAAGGAAGAGGCTTACGCTCAGGTACCTTTACCTCTATGGCGCAAAGAGTATTGATCATTTGTTCCATTCTCTCTCCTTCAGCGTCGGTGAGTTCACGCTCATCTAAAGCAGCTTCGAGCAAATCCAACACAGCATCATTGTTCTCTGGGTTATCTGCACACTCATCTAAAAGCATCAAAGCTTCTAGTGGATCCTTTATAAAAGAATCCGACCAGAAGTCATAAACAGACTCGTTAACAATATCAACCGAATAGCAAGTATCCTCTATCATTGGCCGAGCAAGTGTACCAGGCAGGCTAAAAGTGATCGCAACATCCCCCACTACAAGAGTCAAACGCTCTTGTTTGACATCAATAATAGCCCCAGCTTTACATAATAATGGTCTTCCTAATATAATTGGGGTACGGGTATCCTCAGCTATGTATAAAACAATAAAGTCTACTGGTATAAAGAACTTGCCTACTTTAATAGGCGCGCCCTGTATGATATCCAGGGGTCGTCTAATAGATCTATCGGCTATCTTTAAGGTGATATTAGTCATTTTAAGGTGACCCATATTAAGTTTCTTGTAGACAGAAAGATGCATGACACTAACACTGGTTCTTAAGTCATAGAGAGCCTTATCTATCACTTCATTCCCTATGGTACAGGTAATAGAGATACTACCCAGGTCCTTCATTTTTGGTGGAGCTTTATTAAGTAGCAAATTACTAGACTCTTCCATAAATGTAACAATCTCGAATTCACTAAGCTCTCTCTTACGCGTCAAAATGTCTTTCATAAATTTTGCGTAAGTAGGTACCTGGGTAACAAGTTCAGTAAAAGGGACGGTTACCTGTAGATTCTTGACCACGTCCACAAACTTACCATACTGTCGCTCGACCATAGCATCGTTCAGACGTCCCGGATAAAGAACCCTGGTAGCAATAAGCGGGTCTGCGACCTTCTCTTTACCTTTAACATTACGTGACGTCTCCGCAGCAGGGGAAGACGACACGGTAGCGAAATTAGGCGTTGAAATTGAACTTCCGGTGGCACAAGTGTTCGATCGAACACTATTCCCACTCGATCGAACCGTTTCTTCAGGCAAAGTACTCGATCGAGGAGTATGTACCTCTCGATCGAGTTCTTCAATTTCTGCATACTTCGATCGAGGTCCTGAATCACTCGATTGAACAGTCTTATTGACCAAGTTACTCGATCGAGAGGAATTATCTCCTCGATCGAATTCATCAATCTGGGCATCTCTCGATCGAAAAGAGGGAGTGTTCAATCGAGTACTTGTGGAGGATAAATCACTCGATCGAGTTAAAAGATCACTCGATCGAGCTGCAGGATAATGTTAAGCAGGGACATCATCACTTGACTCCTCAAAATCAATATCCGGGGTCTCATCAGCTGTCACAACCCCGTCTTCCAGCATTTTTGGTCCATCATAGGTAAGACCGCTTCGGAGATGTATGGCATTGATCGGGTCACATGGAGGTGAGTGATTCACTTGACTTTGCGCGAATGAAAGATGTGTAACTTGGCCTTTCAGCTCCTCTATAGCATTGTTATTTTTGTCAGATTTCTTTTCAAACTGAAGTGTTAAGTTCAGCATTAGAGACTTCAGTTCTTCAATTATGGAGGATGAATCATTCAGTTGTGGCGTTGGTTTAGAGGGACTAGAAGTACTTGTCATTGTCAAATCTTCATATAGCTTAGAGAATGGCACTCCTTGCTTGAATTTTTGATAGGCGCGGACGCGCTCTACGTCTGCCATACAAGTAATAGGGTCATGCCCCTCCGTACCGCATCTACCAGAAATCACTTCCTGCTCAGATATGGCAAAAACTTGTTCATGCACACCCGTACTTTGTAAAATCTCCGGACTATCTAACCTTGCACTGGAACTCTCGACCTCAGCCACCACAAATTCACTTACGCTCCTACTTCCTCGAGGATTTCCATATTCAGCTACGTGGATTGCCATTTCCTCAATAAGGTGCCATCCTTGATCATCTTCGACATTTTTCTGGAACCTCCCCTTGTCTGCATTGTCAAGAATAGCTCCCTGATCGGGATATAACCCATTGTAGAATTGGGCACATAAAAACCAACGCTTGAAGCCATGATGAGGTACAAATCGAACGAGTCTCTTAAACCTGGTCCAAGCTCCATTCAAATCTTCAGTAGGCAGTTGCTCAAATGCTGTAATTTGGCCTCTCAATGTATTAGTGCGCTGTGGTGGGAAATATCATCTGTAAAAGGTTAAAGCAAGGGAATTCCAGTCAGTAACACCGGCAGCTTCCCTGTCCAAATCTCTCAACCATTCCCGGGCATCATCAGTAAAAGAAAAGGGAAAAAAGACTCCCTTAACCCTATCCTGCATCACCCCAGCAGCTAAAGGAATGGTGGAACAGTACTCTGTAAACAGCTCTATATGCTTACATGGATCTTCGCCAGGTACCCCCCTGAAAAGATTTCTCTCAACCAGCTGTATATAAGATGGGTGGATCCCAAAGGTCCCCGAATCTGTAGTGGGTATCAAGAAACCTTTAGGTAGAAGATCCACCGTAGGTTCTGAGTGACTGGCTATATTCGGCATCTTAGCAAATAGAGTCTACAGAAACGCGGGTATGACAATGTTCTCTTCTAGAACAGATTTCCTGCAAAACTAATTAAAGCACTAGAAAAATATGAGATCAGTCTCAAGGAATAAATCCCTTGAGACGAGAGACAGCCTTAAAATAAGCAGCAAAATTACGCCACCTTCCCGGCAACGGCGCCAAAATTTGATACCGTCGTTTAGAACCAAAAATAAATACCTATTACTACTAACAGAAGTCAACGGTAAGTTGGGTCGATCTCCACAGGGAGATGGAAAAATGTCAGCTTAACTAAGTCCGTCAGGGTAACAAATTCTTGGGGGTTTTTGAATAATTGCTCTAAACTAAGGAGGTCAAAGGAGATAAATAAAGTAAGAGAGTTGAAAACAGACAAGCAAAGAAAAAGCTGCTATGACAGTCGGTTCACCATGATTTTCAAGAAATGAAGTCTAAGGGTTCATGTCAATGCAAGTTCGATCTACAGGGCAATGAATATCTCCTTCCGGTATCAATTCACCCTAAGACACTATTAGCTTAGCTTCCGCCCTCACTAGAGTGCCCTAATGTTCGCTACAGGTCTTACCTTTTCCAATCTTCCGATCTAGGTCAAGGTGTACCGTGATTAATCACCTAATTGCGTCGACTCAATTAGACAAGAACAGTTATATGTAGCGATTAACAACATAAACCTAATTTGAATCAAACCTAATTACTTAATCGCAATTCCTTTAAATCATGGCTCCCCTATGTCTTAGCAAGGGAGAATTAGCTATGCATAATCAATGAACAAGCAACAACAATACATAAACCGCCGAAATTCGACATAGTAAAGGTATGAAAGAGAGAAACAATAATAGAGATTAAAGGGAAGAATAGGAAATAAAACAAGTAATTTATTATAGATCAAGAGTAGAGTAAAGAATACCGATTACAAGCAAGAAAATCCGTAGTTACGGTTCAAGAAGAAAAGTCTAAGAGAGTAGAGAAAGTGTCGAAGGAAGGGGAAAAGGAAGAGAGAGAAAAATCCTATGACTGCCGTCATAATATATATCTAATTACAAAGGCCAATATCGAAAAATAGCTCAAAGCCCGCATAAAACACCTAGTCTCTCGATCGAGTGAGATAAAACCACTCGATCGAGGACAAATCTTGAAAATCCTTTCGATCGAGTGAAAATGGAGTTCGATCGAACACTTCAGATAATGGCCAACTTGATCGAGTGAAAGAAGATTTCGATCAAGGGAGTTTTCATGGATAAAGCATTCGATCGAACATAATGAGTAGGAAAACTGGTCGATCGAGCTATATAAGCAAGTGTGAACTCCTTGGCACCTTCCGAGGCCACTTCACGCATATCTAAGTGACAGATTCCAGGCTCTGATTCCTTATTCTCCAAAATGCATGCGATTAGGACAAGTTTAGGCTCAATTTTGCTCCTTTCTGGTCCGTACCTGCAATTTATACAAGACAAACCCAAAGTAGACTAATCGGGGGCATTTGTAGCTAAAGGCCACATAAATAACACAAAAATGCGTGTAAAAATGAGGTAAAAACCTTATATAAAATACACGCATCAATTTGGATGGAATTTGGTGTTCTCATTATAGTAGTTGGAATAAGGGGTGCCACTCCTGTATACTTGGAGCATTAACTTGTTCATTTTTTCCCCTACATTCGCTTTGATCATGTCCCAAGGTTCCACAACTTTCACATACTCCACTTGGGATTGAGGATGATGCCACCATAGCATTAACATGTTGTTTGGGTGATTTGGAAGCTTCATCAAGCTTGGCCATGGCCTTCTCAAACTTCAAATTGATGGTGTCGATATGAGCACTTAGTTGAGCACCCAATTGAGTGATGAAATCTACCTCATGCTTTCCTCCTCTTGTGGCCTTTCGAGGCCTACTATATTCGGAATTATGAACCGCCATCTCTTCGATGTTGGCCCATGTTTGATTGTCATCAACTTTGGTAAACATCTCATTGGATCCCATATTGAGAATATTGCGTGAGTCTTCATATAAGCCATTCCAAAATTGTTGCATAAGGAACCACTCACTAAGCCCATGGTGTGGACAAAAACGACAAGTGTCCTTAAATCTCTCCCATGCTTCATATAATGATTCCTCATCCCTTTGCTTGAACCAGGTGATTTGGGCTCTCAACATATTAGTCTTCTCCGGAGGATAGAATTTCTTGTAGAAGGCAAGTGCTAACTTCTTCCATGAATCAATACCAAGGGTAGCCTTGTCTAGGCTCTTTAACCATTGCTTTGCGGTACCGATCAAGGAAAAAGGAAACAATACCCATCGGATTTGGTCTTGAGTAACTCCGGTTTGAGAAATCGCATCACAATAGTCACAAAAAGTATCCATATGTGAATAAGGGTCTTCACTAGGCATCCCTCCAAATTGACTTCTCTAAACTAATTGTATGAATGCGGATTTGGCAATGAAATTACCGGTTAAATGTGGTGGTGTAGGAGTACCATTTGGTAGGTTCTCCTTGGTTGGTACGGAATGTGATGAAAATTTAGGCATTGTTGGTTGATTTTGTGGTTGGTTTTGAATTGGATTATCCTCTCCTTCTCTTGCAAAAGGGTTGATGAACTCAATGTTATTTGATTGAATGTCCACAATCTCACCAATACCTACTACCCTTGAATTACCTCTAGCAACTCTTCTATTGCTTGTTAAGGTCCTTTCAATCTCGAAATCAATAGGTAATAAATTACCTTGTGATCTCCTAGTCATGCAAAATATCAAACAACTCGAAAACAATTAGAACAACCTTGAGGAGATTAACTTCCCCAAGGTAATGAAAGACACAACTAAAAACAATTAACGAAAATCAAATCAATTTAACACCGTCCCCGGCAACGGCGCCATTTTTGGTTCGGTTAAAACTCGTCGTCAAAAGCTACCAACCAAAACAATATTTATAACTTCACAAACTACTCTTAGCAAAGAGGTAAATAATGGTCGGATCCTAAGGGACAGGTATTGATGTAGGATTTCCTGTTGGAATATGTGTCCTCCGACAATAATGCGATCACAACTGTTGATCATGATGATCACATGTTTAAATCTCATTTTAAGAATACATGTGGGATGTAATATTTTACAGTCAACTGGTCCACACATATCGGTAATGATTGGCTGACTAGAGTTTGACATTTCTTGTCGTGCGGACGGTGGTGATCAGTTGATCCCCTTAGGTCATACCTAAAGGGTGACACTCTTAATTGATTATTTAATTGATCGTATGACGATACGGGTTAATTAAATTGCTTAAAATTGACGGACGATTTTGTGAGTATTGTTGACGTGTCTTATTGTAATTCGATTAAATAAGATACGGTCTAAGTAATCAAATTGTTTTATTACTTAAATAAAATTATTGTTTACGAAACAATTAAAGCTGAATGAATATATTATTATAAATACAAGACATTGTGATTTATAATTGATAAACCGTTTTGGTACAAGTAATTATGAATTACTAAGTCAATTTTGTACATGACGTATTTTTAATAATACGTTGATTTTTAATACGTTAAAAATACATTACAATTTCACATGACTTGTAACATGTGACAATTGACAAATGACAAATATAAAATGGACCTTCCATTTTATAAGTGCCGAAAAAATGAAGGGGGTATTATGTTTAAATTGTGTTAATTGTTTGAGTGGATAACAAAATGATTGCACACCTATTTGTAGCCTTGTAAGTCTAGTTTTTCTTGAGAAGAAAAACAAGCCCATGCATTGGGCACCCTTACCTCCTCCCTGTTGGGGCTGGTGTCCTTTACAGTTAGTGCAAGGACTTATAAATCTCTAAAAGGATCAAAGGGTATACTTTTGTATTATAATCAGTTGGTCCACGTTTATCAATAACGGTTGGCTTGCTAGATAAGTTTGACGTTATTGTCATACAGATGGCGGTGATCAACTGGTCCCTAAATGTCACACCTATAGGATACGTTTGAGAGATGTGACGGTATGAAAATACAGTCATGTTGATGCCAGAAAATTGACTAAGCAGTTAGTCCGAGTTATTTGACTAATAATTAGTCAAAATGCGATGTTGAGATATTTTATTTAATACGGATTAAATAAAATTGGCTAAGGCGAATTAAATGATTAATTAAGTAAATTAAATATAAACGATTATATTTAATTAATGTATATTGAATTAATTATACAATATTGTCTGTGTCGGACATGTATTAATATTTCAGCTAATCCGTGTTATTAGTTGATATTTTAATAGCCGATAACCGATGACGATTTATAATAAAACCGTGTCATATACATTTAGCATTTTACGAGCCGGACCACGAGTTAAAATTAAGAGGAAGTGGAAGCCCACTTTCCCATGAAGGGCTCGGTTTGGCCGAATGCAAAGAACAAAAAGGAGAGCTTCTCCTTCTTGTTAACCTAATTCATTTGCAAAAGAAAATTAGGGTTTTGAAGAGTATTTTCCTCTGAAAAACCTAGATCTCACATCTAGCAAAAACTCACACAACTATTCTCTCAATATTGCAAGGCAATTAGAGAATACATTTCTAGCACAAGGGCATAGTCTCAGACGGTCTTGGGTGTATCGATTAGGAGGAAATCTACTTTGATTTCTGTTCTTAGGCCGCATCTCAAAGGACCCGAGGTTATTTCTAATGCTTTATCGTTTTTCTCATGTTTTTCGTTTTATGACAATAATCACATATAAAATTTGCGTTATAGTCCTAATTTTATAGGGTATTATACGGATAGTACCCCTCAAGTGGTATCAGAGCGAGGCCACGTAATTTTTTCTTTGTGATTTTCATCAAACGAATTTGAATCGATAAATTTTTTGCATAAAAAAAAAGTGCGGCTGATCTGTTTTTTCACGGCTGCCTCAATTTTTTTTGTGCTTTGAAAACCGTGACCTGTTTTACACGGCTGAAATTTTTTTCTTTCGTCTTTTCGTTGTAAAACGGGCGGTCGATTCTGATCTGTCGATCGAGGACTGCAGTGTCTCGATCGATTGGTTTTGTTTTCGATTTGATCTTGCATATGGTTTTATTATAAACGATCTTTGTTGCAACATGTTAAAGTTTAGACAATTGTAGATTTAATTCTATACGGATTAGTTTAAATTGCAATTGGTTTTTGTCAAATCGACTTTGTTTTGGTTTTGGCCGAGCTAAAAATTTTGAGCATTTGAAATTTTTTTTCGTCCTCTTTTGCTCTCAAAACAAATCTTTGAAGATAAAAAAATAAAAATTGTGTTTTTATTTTTCGGCCATGATATGCATACAATACGGATTTTATGCACTCGCTTGACAGTGAAACGGTTCACTCACGTACCATTTATTTATTTTAAAGCAATTTTAAAGTAACGGATTGTAATGAATTAAAATTAAGTTGATTAAAGCGGTTTTATCACATAATTTTAATCATCTTTGGTGGTTTGGATAAATTTAACATAATTACGGAATTATGTCACGAATAAATTTTATTTTAGTTGATGCATTTTATTTATCGTTATTTTGAATATTTTGAATGCTTTTATTACGTTTTTATTTATTTTTACAAACGGTTGTAACTTAGTGTGGCCTTAGTAGAACGTGTTACCGTAATGATGGAACACGGTCTTGGTTGTATTTTGAGATCTTGTATCTCCGTTTTGGTTTTTCATTGTAATTGCAGTTTTTATTTAGAATGTAAATAGGTTTATATTTTGTAAATTTTAATTGTAATTTTTGAGAAGACCAAAGATGGAGACCGGATGCTCACTCCCGCTGCATGAAAAAGATGGAACATCAAGACAAGCTTCTCGGGTCCAACGGTGGATTCCAAAGTTGTATTATGTTCCTTTTACTAGGATAGGCCACACTAGGAATTTTTATTTACGTATTGCATTCTTTTATTTATTTTATCGTAACGATAGATTGCATCATTTTCCGCCTAAAAACCAAACCACCTAATAATTGCATGAAAACTGACTCATATAGAGGTCACGCGTTAGTTTTCTTTGATATACAGATATCACACGTTTTATTTTAAGCCATCACCTAAATTAATTCATTCACGCAATGCTAGTTTTTCGTTCACTTACAATGAATTAAAATTAAGTCGATGGGATCTTCCTCGTATAAACAAAAATTGAGAACGGTCTTTATAGGTCAAACTCCAATGAATCCCTTCTTCGTCGGTAGGCATAATATGACCCCTTCTACGTCGGGTAAGTTGGAACCGATTGACCTATTTTATCTCAACACTATGGTCACTCGTACGATCCTGTGATTATGGTGGACTATAGATAGGATTTACGGAAATCTATCGACCAAGAGTTTTTACGGAAGAACTAGCTAAACAGTTGGCTTATCAATTTACAGAAATTGAGTCTTGGGATCACTTGTATTATTCTTGAGGGAGATCAATTATGCAAGTGCAATGAGTCTACACGATTAAAATGAATTTTTAATAGACTTAAATCACCTCGATGAGTTGCTTATTTCGTTTTTGTTTTTCTTTCTTTTTCAGCGTAGATCACGTTTTTAAACTGCTAATAACATAATGGCTGGCATCCTCGATGACCCAATGCCAAGTGCCACATTGGACCGTGAGTCCTGGCTTCGGATCTTCATGAATCAGATGAATCAGTCCACTAGACTGAAGAATGATGGATCAAACTTCGCGGAATGGGAGGCGACATTACTTGGAATGCCCCGCTGACGGGAAGCTCAAGTATCTGACTGAGCCACTCCCGCCAGCCCCAGGCCCCACGGCTCGAGTTAACGAGGTCTCCACGTATAGCGACTTCGTCATGGAAGCGGGTGCGATTAAAAACGTACTCATTTTTGCAATGGAATCCAATTTGCAGAAACGCTTCATAGCCCAAGGTGCAAACAAGATTTTCACCACGCTAACTAAGGAATTCTCGTAAGCACCGAGAATCGTGACCTATGAGCATACCACTCGCTTCTTTGATGCGAGACTCGAAGAGGGCCAACCGGTTAGCCCACACATTCTCAGCATGATTGAGAATGTCGAGAGACTGGAGGCGGTTGATTGTAAAATCAGCGAGAACATTGTGATTGACCGCATGCTTCATTCACTCCACGATGGTTTTGCGCTCTTTAGAGCCAATTACTATATGAATGATTTGAAGAAAAGTCCCCATGAACTGCACTCCCTTCTCGTACAGACCGAGAAGGACATGAAGTTCAGTGGGAGCATGAAACAAGATGTTCTCGTTGTGACAAACAAGGGCAAGGGTAAGGGCAAAGCTCAAGCGGACGTAGAAAGAGGGCAAACCGAAGTTCAAGAAGTCGTGGTCAGGTAAGAGTGGGCCTGGTGAGGCAAGTAACTCATCAAAGGTGCGACAAAGAGCAAAACCGAAAACATGGAATGCCATCACTGCCACAAGATTGGGCATTGGAGGCGGACATGTCCTGTTTATCATGAGGACATAAAAGCGGTCGCGTTAAACTTTGTTGGTATGTCTTCTTCTTCTACTTTTATTCATATGATTGAGATTAACCACGCAAATTACGGAACTTGGGTACTAGATACTGGTTGTGGTTCTCATCTGTGTAATCATGTGCAGGGGCTCCGAAACATCGAACCCCTCGTAAAGGGTGAGGTGGACCTGCGTGTTGGGAATGGAGCACGAGTGGCTGTCGTCTCAAGGGGAACATACGTGATCCAGCTTCCTAGCGGATTTGAGTTATTTTTATATAACTGCTATTATGTACCCAGTCTTTCGAAAAACATTATTTGGTTTCGCACTTGACAAACTTGGTTTTTCATTTGTAATAGAGAATAATTCTTGCATTTTCTCATTACACGATATGATTTCTGGCAAAGGCGTCTCCATGAACGGAATTTATGTTTTAGATCAGACCACCGAAATATTACACGTAATGAATAAAAAGTTAAAGGTTGGTGACAAAGATCAAACGTATCTATGGTAATCGCCGTATGGGACACATTAATGAGAAACGCGTAAAACAGCTCATAAAGAATGAAGCTATCTCGGCCTTTGATTTTCAATCATTTGGCACGTGTGAATCATGTCTCATCGGTAAGATGACTCGAATTTCCTTCAAAGGTGTTGGAATGCGCGCTGCTGACCTATTAGGACTCATACATACGGATGTATATGGGCCTATGTCAATCACCGCACGAGAAGGCTATAGGTATTTCATCACTTTCACGGACGATTTAAGTAGATATGGCTATGTCTACTTAATGAAGCATAAAAGTGAATCCTTTGAGAAATTCAAAGAATACGAGAATAGGCAGTAACCTCTTTGGGTAGAAAGATTAAAACATTACGTTCGGATCGTGGTGGCGAGTATCTTTCTCACGAGTTTGATCAACACCTTAAGGACCGTGGGATTGCCCTACGCTTAACTCCACCTGGAACACCTCGGTTGAATGGTGTGTCCGAACGGAGAAATCGAACACTACTTGATATGGTTCGATCCATGATGAGTCACACCGTGTTGCCCGACTCATTGTGGGGTTATGCTCTTCTTCAATTTGCTCTAATACTTAACCAAGTCTGTCTAAAGCTATTGACAAGACTCCATATGAACTATGGAAGGGAACGGTCCCTAACTTTTCCTTTATACGGGTTTGGGGCTGCGAGGCTTATGTCAAGTGGAGACACGAGGATAAGCTCGGCCCGCGATCGGTCAAGACATACTTTATAGGTTACCCTAAAGGAACACTTGGTCATTACTTCTATTCGCCAACCGAACAACGTGTTTTTGTTGCGGCTAGTGCGACATTCTTAGAGAAGGAATTTCTCGAGAATGCAAAGAGTGATAGAACCTTCGACTGTCGGAGGTTCCGAACCAAATACCGAGCAACCATTGGAGGAACCAATTCCTTCAATCCCGGCCGCGGTGAATATTCCGAGGAACCTAGGAGGTCGGGAAGAGTCTCTATTCCTCCCGGACAGATACATTGGTATGGTCGAGGAACATGACATAGATGACATTCTACTCTTAACGAGTAGTGAACCCGCAACCTATAAAGGTGCCATGACCAGATTCGACTCAAAGCTATGGCTTGAGGCCATGCAATCCGAGATGGACTCCATGTATGAGAACAACGTATGGGATCTTGTTGACTTACCGGCTAAGGTTCGTCCCCTTCAATGCAAATGGCTTTACAAGATAAAGCATTCTGTGGAAGGTCAACAAGATATCTATAAAGCACGACTAGTTGCTAAAGGTTTCACCCAAGTGCCAGGTTTGCACTACGATGAAATTTTTGCACCCGTAGTCATGTTGCGTTCCATTCGGATTATCTTAGCGATCGCCGCTTTTCATGACTATGAAATTTGGCAGATGGATGTGAAAACCGCCTTCTTAAACGGTTATTTGGAGGAAGAGTTGTACATGGTACAACCCGAAGGTTTCATCGATCCAGAACATCCTAAGAAAGTATGCAAGCTTAAGCGTTCCATTTATGGACTTAAGCAAGCATCTCGGAGTTGGAATCATCGCTTCGACCAAGTGATTAAGGAAAATGGATTTACTCGATCGGTCGAGGAACCATGTCTTTATATCAAGTCGAGTGGGAGCAAGATTGTCTTCCTAATATTGTATGTCGATGACATACTCCTGATTGGGAATGACATACCTCTCTTAACTTCGGTGAAAGTATGGTTGAAAAACCATTTCCGGATGAAAGATCTGGGAGAGGCACAAAGAATTCTAGGCATCCGTATCTATCGAGATAGATCACGACGGATGTTATCTCTCGATCAGAGTCTTACATAGACAAGATCCTAGAGAGATTCAGCATGACTAACTCCAAAAGGGGTTTCTTCCTATGGCTCCAGGGGTGCATTTGAGCAAGTCTCGGGCACCAGAGACACCGGAAGAGAAAGAGCGCATGACACGGATTCCTTATGCCCTCGCTATAGGATCAATCATGTATGCCATGATATGCACACGTCCGGACGTGGCATATGCATTGAGTATGACAAGTCGATTCCAACAAAGATCCAGGTGAATCACATTGGATGGTGTCAAGAACATTCTTAAGTACCTACGGAGGACTAAAGATTGGGCATTGACTTATGGAGGCGATCAAAAGCTATGCGCAACCGGTTACGCAGATGCTAGCTTCCAAACGGATCGAGATGACTCAAAATCTCGGCCTGGATTCGTTTTTACTCTTAATGGCGCTGCAGTCAGCTGGAAGAGTTCCAAACAAAGTGTTACAATGAGATTCTACGACCGAGTCCGAGTACTATGCCGCGTCCGAAGCTGCAAAGGAAGCGATATGGATGCGTCAATTCTTACAAAGACTATCCGTAGTGCCTAGTTCGAATGACCCGATCACCATCTATTGCGACAATAGAGGTGCCATCTTCCAAGCTAAGGAGCCAAAGTCTAGCAACAAGTCTAGACATGTACAACGGAAAGCTCATCTAATCCGAGATTACGTGGAGCAAAAGGAAGTAGTGATAGAAAAGATTGCTACAGATGATAACATAGCAGATCCTCTCACTAAACCATTACGACAAGATAAGCATGAAGGGCACGTTAGTTCCATGGGAATTAAACGTGTTCCTAAGTTGTAGTACTCTTTTATGGATTAGATTCATTCCCTTATGTACTCTATACGACATCATCGTTTTGATATTTATATATTTTGTTTTTCATGTGGTTTTGTACGACAATTTTGAACACCACAAAGTGAATTGAACAAACATTATATTTTTGGTCCTTAATTGCCCACGTGAGCTGATAACTCAAGGTAATTATTTTGTGACGTTGGTTGATGGTGGGTTCAACGAGCCATAAGTCAAAAGGTTGAGTGACCAATCACAGAGGCGATTTATACGGATATCTCGTAGGACACAATTGTGACATCGACGTGGAGTCCTAAATGTTTTATAACATTCGGTGTCCGGTCGTGGATAGGACCTCCATGGTGATCCTAAGAGTCGATTCTTTTGACTATCGACTGTCTCTTGAGACTAAAGCAGATTTTGGGTGACTTTGGTTTCTTTCTCACGGTCATCCGTAACAGGGGGCCAAGTAGATTTTTTCGGGTTATTTCATCTTCGTGCTTAGATCGGAAGGAGTCGAGTTGAAGGAAATATTCAGCCTTTATCGGGTACTCGATATTTCTCAGGGCCACTCGAGGAGTCAGAATCGAAATGCATGGCCATGCTCGAATACGAATTCGTTTTATCGGTTGAGTTACTCTCTAGTCGGGGAAACCACTCTAGATACAGATCGATTGTAAAATACGACCTTTGCGGATCCGGATCTGCAAATTGTTTTACATTGAGTGGGAGAAATTTTAAATGAATATGAGAATCGGTTATCGCACATACACTTGTATGGACAAGTGGGAGTTTGTTGGAGCTGTGTCCTCCAATTAGTGCGGATAACGTCATTGCACATACACTTGTACGGACAAGTGGGAGCTTGTTGGGGCCTGGTGTCCTTTACGATTAGTGCAAGGACTTATAAATCTCTAAAAGGATCAAAGGGTATACTTTTGTATTATAATCAGTTGGTCCACGTTTATCAATAACGGTTGGCTTGCTAGATAAGTTTGACGTTATTGTCATACAGATGGCGGTGATCAACTGGTCCTTAAAAGTCACACCTATAGGATACGTTTGAGAGATGTGACGGTATGAAAATACATTCATGTTGATGCGGAAAATTGACTAAGCGAGTTAGTCCGAGTTATTTGACTAATAATTAGTCAAAATGCGATGTTGAGATATTTTATTTAATACGGATTAAATAAAATTGGCTAAGGCGAATTAAACAGTTAATTCGTAAATTAAATATAAACGATTATATTTAATTAATGTATATTGAATTAATTATACAATATTGTCTGTGTCGGACATGTATTAATATTTCAGCTAATCCGTGTTATTAGTTGATATTTTAATAGCCGATAACCGATGACGATTTATAATAAAACCGTGTCATATACATTTAGCATTTTACGAGCCGGACCACGAGTTAAAATTAAGAGGAAGTGGAAGCCCACTTCCCCATGAAGGGCTCGGTTTGGCCGAATGCAAAGAACAAAAAGGAGAGCTTCTCCTTCTTGTTAACCTAATTCATTTGCAAAAGAAAATTAGGGTTTTGAAGAGTATTTTCCTCTGAAAAACCTAGATCTCACATCTAGCAAAAACTCACACAACTATTCTCTCAATATTGCAAGGCAATTAGAGAATACATTTCTAGCACAAGGGCATAGTCTCAGACGGTCTTGGGTGTATCGATTAGGAGGAAATCTACTTTGATTTATGTTCTTAGGCCGCATCTCAAAGGACCCGAGGTTATTTCTAATGCTTTATCGTTTTTCTCATGTTTTTCGTTTTATGACAATAATCACATATAAAATTTGCGTTATAGTCCTAATTTTATAGGGTAATATACGGATATTACCCCTCACTCCCAACCGGTTTTTAGAGGAGCATCATTAGGGGTTTTTCCTCTTGATTATTCATTATCTTTCACAACATAATTTCTAAGGTTAAGAAATTATTTTTCTCTCTACACATCAAAAACTCATAGAAATTTTAGAGAGAAATTTACTCCTACTTCATTCCTCTCTTGACCGAAATCAAGAGACCAAAATCAATATTTTGGGTCATTTTAGTAAGATTAATATTGTTCTAGATCTAATAATATTAGTCTTTTAAGAGGTCACCTTGGGTATTCACTTTTGAGAGGGATTCTATTTTGGATCCTTTTGTTCATCCATTGTTAGGAGAGCTCAAGAACAACTGAGAAGGTGAACTCATTTGTGCCAATAAAACCGAAATCCCATAGTAAGGAAAACGATTTCTTCTCTTATCTTATTTTGTTTGCATGCATAAGATCTAGTTTTAATTTTATGACTAAATTAAAATGTAACATATATGAATATGTTGAATAATGAGATATAGATTTCTAACATTTTCAATCGCAAGTAGCCATGTCTTAGGGTGTCATAAATTGGGATTTAGATGATATGTGGTCTAAACTAATCAACAAGATGAATGTAAATTAAGTAAAGCAATTAAGGGGGTTGTAAAAAAATGATTAAAGGCACTAGGGTGTCACAGGTTCATAGGGGATTCATGGGAATATATTATACAAACATGTTCTCAAATAGATGCAAGCACTTATTATTGTGATGGGATCGAGTTAGTGTATATCTTACAATCCCTAGGAGAATTTAGGTTCCGGAGTCGAGTCGTCTAGACTGTGCAACACCTACAAGTCGACTTAGTCTCCTCCTATTCAACTCTTATGCATGGTCTAATGAGGCTCGAGTTGGTTTATGTCTTACAAACCTCATTGAAAAGATAGGAGATGGGTAAAAAATGCAAGGATTCATAGGCTCGCATTTCATCAAAAATAACATGTGCATAGGTTGAAATCACAACAAGCAAGCAAATTAATTATGAAAATATATTAGATTAAGCATAGATTAATTCCCATGTTTGTTTCCCCTAATTCCCCATTAACCCTACCTAAAGAACTACTCACTCATGATCAAGTTTAGCATGCTAATAAGGTTATCAATCATACTAACAAAGCAAAACATGATGAATAAATGATGTGATTAACAATAATTAAACAAAGGTAAACAGGAATTATACCTATGGAGATGACCCAAATAATAAAGCAAAAAATAATAGTAGTACTTGATGATTGATGGAAGGTTGTCAATCCTCCAAATAAACCCAAATAATCTTCTAATTACCCAAATAAAATTAAGAACAATTGAGAGAATTAAGGAAAGATTATGATTAATATTGAGAAATGTATTATAACTAAATTAAGACTAAATTAAGAGAAGATTAAGAATTGATTAAGCTAATATTAAGGGTTGATGCTAAGAGTTGATGCTAATCTAGGTAGTACAATGAGGTATTTATACTAAAATTAAGTACAAGGATTAGGGTTACTAAGGGCTTAAATGACTATTAAGACCCTAAGAGAAACTTGGAGAAATGCAACTCCCGAGGGACATGCGCGGATCAAGCTGCTACTCCCACCACAATCTGCTCGTCCTTAGCTGAGGCACGACCTGTCCTGTAAGGGGATCCGCTTGGATCACAGGGGAGACGCTCGTCCTGAGGCTCTTCAATCCGCTCGTCCTGGGATCAGGCCGCTCGGATCCTAGCACTTTGGTACGCTCAGATCATGCTCGGGCTGCTCGGATCATTGGACAGAGCTGTTCTCTTATTTGGCTATTTAACAATCCGCAAGGATCGTGTTAGGGATGCAAGGATCTTTTCATCATTGCCTATTTCACTTTATTTATCTACTTAGGCCTCTAGTGTTGGTCTTCTCTTTGATGCTTGGGCATTATATGTGATCCACTTAGCTCCAGTTCGCCTCATAAATGCAAGGTTAGTAATCATCTCTTACCAAGGATACAAAACCTCAAAGAATATGCAAAATGAGAAACTAAAGATAAGAAATGTCCCAAATATGTGCTAGAAAGCATGGGAACGAGGTTAATTCGGGGACTAAATGTGCTCAAATATGAGTCACATCAAGTGTACCAAAGATAGTGAGAGTGAGGCCAAACCCAATCGAGTAGAGTAGAACTCGAGCGTGTTGACCAGTCACTCGACCGAGTGGATAGTTCACTCGACTGAGTGGACCTGTCACTCGACCGAGTGGGAAAATTTAGGAAACTGGAAAACTTCTGGAAGGATACCACTCGATCGAGTCACCTGTCACTAGACCGAGTGGAGGTGCACTCGACCGAGTGGGCCTGGTGAGCTGAGAGATTCGTGTAAAATTTGTTTTTTTACCTTATCTTTTCATTTCTATCTCGAACCTTGTAACTTCGGCATCATTTATCTGAAAATAATTCAAAAGTTTCATATTGTAATTTTTTGTTTGAATTACACTTTGCTACTTCACTTTTCTTGATCCGTTTTCTCAAATTTCGACCATGTAGTTGAGTCATCGTCTTTATTTTGCAATTTGAAATGGTTTTATATATACACATATTTATCCAAGTTTTATCAAATAATTGCATGACTTGTTCCATTTCATAGTAATGGTTGATTTTCTATATCATTGGAGTGGTCAAAAATCGGATTTTTACGATAATTTTTTTTCCCGCCATGGATAGCTTAGAAACTTGTGCTTTTGAGTCGATAACCGAATTTTCATGGTTGGTTTTGGGTCATTTTGAACAAGAAAGGCTTAACGCTTGTTGTTAATGTCGGATTTTACCTTGTATGCGAAAATTTCAATTTAAAAGTTTTGGCTTACTTTTCATTTTCATGAGTGAACATTGTTTTAATCGTCTTACAAAGACTACCGTTATCCCTAGTAGTGTGGTATATTGTCTTGGAAATGAAGATTTCGTTGTAAATTTTAGCCTAAAATTTTGAACCAAGTGAGGAATATGAACAATTTTGATTTTAACCCAATTATGGTTTAATAGTATTGTAAAACTATAATATTGTTTTTGAAATTTTGTAATAAAAAGGTGTGAATCAAAATTTTTCCGTCTTAAAGGTTGACAAATTTCCCGAAAATGTTGTGAAAATATAAATAAGCTTTTATTTTTCGCTCGTGACGTACTTCGTTTATTCCTTATTATTCTAATCTTTGATTACAACGTTTTGTGAAATCGTATATAAGAACTTTTCCGTCTTAAGATTTTTCTTTTGAAAGTGAATGATACAACTACCCAGATTTTGATTTTTCTAAGTTATGTTTTGCACTAATCGATTCGTAATGCTTTGAACTTGGCCTATAATGACATGTACCATCTTATGACGGATTACTTTGTATTAAAGTTTTCGAAAAAATTTGAAACAAATGACCTTTATGTTAAAGTTTTAATATAGCATTTTGCTTTTGAGTCAAGTTTGGGTAAAATTGCATTAGAGTTGAGTTTTGCGGTTGCATCATTTTCCAAAGTTCATCATATTTCAAGTGTGCTATTAGAGAAATTTAAAGTTTTCGACCATTGATTTCATATCCCCTCCATGTTATTTGATTCCCTATCCTTTCCATATCCGTTCTGGCTTGTTTTAATTCCCATCAACCTTATTCATTGAGTTAACTCAGGATATCTGGGCATTGAGTTATGTGTGAGCCCAAAAGAGTGTTTTCTCACCATAGCCTTAGGTATATGCATCCGACAAGATGTGTGGAATTGGACATAGTCATCAAGTTTTATGATTTGGGAACACTAGGATGGTAGTTGGCCCATGTAATGCTTTGAGTATGGTGAATTGATCATGAGAGACAACTTATAAATGATAAGTGGGGTGCAATCAAAATTGGATACTTAGCGATTGTGTGGACTCATAGATAGTGAACGCAATTTGAGGACATGTGAGAGTGACATTTTGAGCACGACTCAGGTATTTTGACTGACATATATATGGCTAAGTTTGGATTTGTAGAATGATAAGGGAATAATTGAGGATCTAGGGGTAAAAGAGAGCGATGACATGAGCTGATAAAAGTTGTGGAGAACGTGAGATGTGACTTGAAGAATGGTGAAAATTTGGATAAATGGTGATAAATTTTAGGAACCTGGAATACGAGAGAGAGAGAGATAGAGAGAGAGAGAGAGAGAGAGAGAGAGAGAGAGAGAGAGAGAGAGAGAGAGAGAGAGAGAGAGAGAACGAGAGAGAGAGAGAGAGTACTAGAGCGATATATGAGTTAAAAGATTTTGCCAGTGGTAACCGCCATTCAGTGAGGAATTCATTGTAAGTTTCAAATGAACTATGAGGAGGAATAATCGTGGATGAGTTAAGTTCTAGTAATTAGGATCTATGCAATTGTGGATTTAGTATTACCAAGTTTGGTTTTGTGAAGATGAGAGTAAGAGTAGTGCGCGTAATGCTTGAGGATTCAATATTATGATTGAGGTATTTGATCATTTGTGATACATATTGTAACCGTTAACCTAAGTACATAGCCATGATATGTGAAAGTGGTTGTGTCGGACTCCGAACCTGAGAGTGATAGTATAGATTTTATTTGTAAAATTGCCTCCCACGCGTTATTGAGGAACGCCCATGGTGTGCATCGTGATTTTGTTGTAGTACTTTAGTGAGTGATGATGTTGTTATTATTCCCTGAGATTGATGAGTAATTAGGCCGTGTCCATGAGACAGTGTGATGTGTTGTGTTTATCAATATGACTAGAGTGTCGCACTACGGTGCAGTTGTTGGTGATAAAATAATAGGTTTGTGTTGGTAGTATGCCTTGGATGCCTTGTCTAAATTGTGTCGTAACGATGGCCATAAAACCAATAGATGTGTATGATTCGGTTGTTTAATAGTATATGAGTCACCATCGAGATTTATTAGCATCTATGTGATGGAATATGAAAGTTCGGATATGGGTTTGAGAACGAAAATGCTATACCCAGGTGACACTCGACCGAGTGCACTATGCACTCGACCGAGTGGATGCCTACTCGGCCAAGTGACCTCCTACACTCGACCGAGTTATCTGTGTTGGCCTTGTTTTTGTCAGTACTAGGCCTGACTGTGTGTATATCCTTATGTTTCACAATTTATCATGGTTGGTTCGCGTCGGATGGACATGTTGACCCCATATGAATGAAACCTTATCAAATGTTTGTGTTTGGCCCCATTTTATGGTTCTGCTATGTAAAAGTGAGACTTGGATGAGACTTATTAGCATGAAATGTGTAATTGGGTTACAATGTGTGTGTGACATAGTGGTCATTTGCATGATTGTGTATATGGTCTTCCGTATGAGCGGAAGTGTTGGTTATAGATGGTAATGGATGTTGAAAACACGTGTGTGATCATGTGGTATATTTGACGTGGTATATGCGTGGCATGGTATCCGGAAAATTGGGAATGTTGAGCATAGTTGAGTCACATGACGAGTGACGTTACAGCATTTGGTTGTTTCATAAAGTCCGCATGTTTATGATTCATTGGAATATAGGCGCATGTATGAGATTAGACGTGATATATATGTGTGTAGTAATAACCGAGTTATACCCCGTGATAGATGCATAGACTTGAAACCAATTGAGTTAGGAGTTGTCATGGGATTAGGGTTTCGAACCGTGGGCTGGACCTTGTACCTTGACGCTTGGGAGGCTCGTAGATTAGGATTATATCAATGACATTAAGACCATATCTGATTTATTTATGGATTTGCAATAAGTAGGAGGGAGTGTTGAACCTAGAACATAGCCATTTATGGAATTTAGTAATGAGTGTATGAGACCGTATTTTTGAGGTTGGTAGTTGAACTTCGGGACGAAGTTCTCTTTTAGGGGGAGTGAATGTAACAATTCGGAAGTTTAGGAAAAAAGGAAGTACAGAATGTGAGGAAATAGTGAGAGTTGTGAGGAAGTAGTGAGAATGGAATACCGAACCTTGGGAAGATAGTGCACATGAGATTTGAAGGAATAGCTGGAAAAGGAAGAGTGAGGTGAAACTTCGGGGACGAAGTTTATTTTAATGGGGGGAGATTGTAATACTCCGTATTTAATAATTATATAATAATAATAATATTTTATTGTATTTATACTAGTTATATTTGAGACAAAATCATAAAATAATAATAAGTATTATTATTAGATGGTAATGATAATAATAATAATAATAATAATAATAATAATAATAATAATAATAATAATAATAATAATAATAATAATAATAATAATAATAATAATAATAATAATAATAATAATAATAATAATAATAATAATAACAATAATAATAATAATAATAATAATAATAATAATAATAATAATACTAATAAGAAGTTAGAATGATAATAATAATACATAATACGATACGCGTATACGCGTATACGTATACATATATACTCCGCCTCACCTTATATACTCCACCCTATCCACTCATCATCTTATCCTAACATAATCCACCAAAATCCACCCAAAACATGAGACATGACAGAAAGAGAGAAAAAGGAAGAGAAATGGAGATTTTGTCCCTCCGCCTCGAGATCGTAAGGTAAACCGTCTTATAATAGCCTTTTTGTTATTTATTTTATACCTTGGACCCGTCCCGACCTTTACCCACCTCTGAACCGTCTTGAACCGATCCATTGCTCACCCATTGACCACCAAATCTCGAGTTTGACCGAGATTATTATGATGTTTTATGACTGTTTTTGTACCGATCTTTGGGCAGCGCTTTAACCCTATTTTTGTGGTTGACCTAGGCAGCTAAGGGGCGATGGTTGTTGTGGGTAGAATGGGGAGCACGGTTGTAACACCCCAAGAGGTTGAGAGGAAATTTGTCCCACATCGGAAGATTGAGTGACTTATGAGATATTTATAAGGGCTTCCACCTACCACTTAGTATCAAGTCCTTGTGCTTTTGGGCTTAAGTGAGGACAAATAATGGGCCCTAAGGTGCACATCCCATCTTATTGGGGTTGTGTTACGACGGTGGCGGGTCGGGTTGTTATAACGGTGGTTGTCTTGGTTGGTGGTTAGGGTGGCCGTAGGTGGTGGAAAATGGGTGTCAAAGGTGGTTACACGGGTTAGGTTAGTCGGGTTATGTTTGTGTATTTGTTGTTGTTGTTGTTGTTGTTGGTTATGGTGGTAGGCGTGGTGGTTGATAATGGCAACAGAGGTCAGGGACACCATAGGGTGGTTGGTGGCGGCCGGTGGTGGCCGTGGTTTGGTTATTTGTGTTGTTTTTTGTGTTGGTGTCGGGTTTGTTGTTATTGTTGTTGGGTCGAGTTGGTGGTGGCCGTGGGTTGATGCTGCTGGTCGTGGCCACCGTGGCTAGTGGTGGTGGTCCACGGTGGCAGTGGGCGGGTGGTGGTGGAAATTGAGTTTGAGTCGGGTTTTGGGTAGTCATATAAGACGGGTTTTATTTAGTGTATACGTATTAAATTAGTATAATTACATGTATTTGTATACGTATTAGATTAGTATATTTATACGTATTTGTATACTTATATTAGTATATTTATACGTATTTATATTATTATCGTATTTTAGGAAGTGGGTTTTGTGAGACAGTTTTACGAGACGGGCCTAGATTGTGTGACGGATTGCTTATGCGGATATGCTGTGAGGTAGGTTTATCCTACTCAGTTTCAATATTGTGTTCATTTGTTAAATGATTCATTTATTATCAATTGCATTGAGTGACTCGGTAATTGGCATGTTAAATGGTATATCGTATTTATGGTGTTGTCTTGTATGTCAGAGGATATGGTGATTTGATTGGTTACTTGTTTTGGAGACGTAAGACGGTTGGGAGACCGTCTTATGCTTGAGTCGCCTCTTGGAACTTGGTCGGTTCGGTTTTGTTACACGTCATCAAACATTACCTAGACCAAAATAATATTTATAACTTCACAAACTACTCTACTCTTAGTAAAGAGGTAAGTAAAGGTCGGATCCCAAGGGACGGGTATTGATGTAGGATTTTCTATTGCAAATGGTTGTGTTTATGGGTGTCACAATTTGGGTTGAGGTAGGAGATCAACTAAACTAATCAACAATATAAAAGCAAAGGAATGAAAACAAGCAAGATGATTAAAATGAAATCTAAAAAATTGATTAAAAGCACTAGGGTGTCATGGGTTCATAGGAGATTCATGGAATTTGATAATACAAACTTGTTCTCTACTGGATGCAAGGACTTATTATTATGATGGGATCGAGTTAGTGTATATCTTACAATCCCTAAGAAGGTTTGGGTCCCGGAGCCGAATCGATTAGATTGTACAACACCTATAAGTCGAGTTAGTCCTCCCTATCCAACTATATGCATGGTCTAATGAGACTCGAGTTTGTTTATGTCTTACAAGTCTCATTGAAAAGGTAAGTGATGGGTAAAAAATGCAAGGATTCATAGGCTCGCATTTCATCAAACATAACATGTGCATAAGTTGAAATCACAACAAGCAAGCAAATTAATTACGAAAACATATTAGATTAAGTATGAATCAATCCCCACATTGGTTTCCCCTAATTCCCCATTAGCCCTAGTTAAGAAAACTACTCACTCATTATCAAGTTTAACATGCTAACAAGGTTGTCAATCATACTAGAAAGGCAAAACATGATGAACAAATGAAGATGATTAACAATAATTAAAAAGGAATTAAGAAAGAATTATACCTATAAAGATGATTCCAAATAATAAAGCAAAGAATAATAGAAGTACTTGATGATTGATGGATGGTTTTCAATCCTCCAAATAAACCCAAATAATCTTCTAATTACCCAAAATAAATGATGAACAATAGAGAAATTAAGGAAAGATTAAGAAATGAGATTTGTATTAATGCTAAATTAAGAGTTGATTACAAGATTAAGAGAGTATTGAGACTTTATTAGGATAATATTAAAATGAGATTAAGATGACATGCTAATCTAGGTAGTACAATGGGGTATTTATACTAGAGATTAGGTACAAGGATTAGGGTTACTAAGGGCTTAAATGACTATTCAAACCCTTAAGAAAAGTTGAGGAAGTGCTCCTCTCCAAGGAGATGTTCATCTCCGTTTTTGTAGTCTCCAGGAAATCTGCTCGTCCCGAGCGTCTAGGCAGTAGGCACGGTGGAGTCTGCAAGGGAATCCGAGCGGATCAGGGGAGAGACGCTCGGATTTGTTGGCCTCAAGACGAGCGACTTGGCATCGGGACACTCGGATTCTGGGCAGGGAGACGCTCGTCCTGGGCAGGGAGACGCTCGGATCTTGGGTCAGCACTTCTCTTTTCTTCTTTCCTCAACAATCCTCGGGGATCTTGTTGGGGATGCAAGGATCCTTTCATCATTGCCCAATCTACTTTATTATCTACATAGACCTTCTAGTATTGTCTTCCCTTTGATGCTTGGTCATTGAATTCGATCAATTTAGCTCCATTTTGCCATGAAAATGGAAGGTTTGCACTCCTCTCCTACCAAGGAAACAAAACCTCAAAGAATATGCAAAATGGGAAACTAAAGATAGTAAATGACCCAATTATGCACTAAAAAGCATAGCAACGAGGCTAATTCGGGGACTAAATATGCTTAAATATGAGTCACATCAAATATCCCTAAACCGAACCTTTGCTCGTCCCGAGTAAAGAGGTGACAAAAACTAGGACCCTTATTCAAACTAACCTACTAATATAGCCGATGTGAGACAATTAGCGGGTCTCACTCCGCCCCTTCTACTCACAACAAGACAACCATGAGGTAGGATGCCTTCTTGCAAGGCAAGGTGGGGAATGCCAAAATGGCAACACATCCAGGTATTAAAGCACACAAAACAAGTAATGGATGCATCTACAAAAATGAATAGCCACTTTCCTCATCTAAGTGGCGGAAATTATCTACAAGGGAAGCAATCTAAGGGTACACATTCCATCATAGATACGGTTTCTTCAAACTACTAAGCCTAGAAGGATACCAATAAATCACCTCCAAGTTGTGTCAAGCTAGGGTACCTTTGTCCTCAATCATTAAATGCTTTCGTCAAGAGTAGACTCCCTATGGTGTTAGAAACACTGGAGGATCGAGGAATTCCTTTCGTGCCTAGACAAGGAGAAGGGTCGTCCCCTCTCTACCATGCACAAAATTGGATACGATAGAAAAGGGATTAATAGAACCTGAGTTTCATATGGGAGTTTGCTTTTTGTTGTTTTTTTTCCCCCCAATTTGTAGCATTCGACATTTTGAGAACATTTCTTTCTGCCATTTCTTTTGATGTTTGGCATTTTCAACACTTGACAATTTCAACTTTTTTTGCATTTCTTTCGAACATTTTCAAAGTCACCCCATTTGTAGCGAGGGTGCTTATTTTTGAAGCATAGGAGTTTTCATTTTGTTACTCCTCTTTTCTTTTGATGCATTTGCAAACTTTTTGATTTTTCATTTCATTTCTTGAACTCAAATTTTGAACAATTTTTGTGCCCATTCCCTTTGATGACAAAATGTGGTAGAATATGGATGATGGTTGTATGGTTTCAAGGGTCACCTTGGAATAAACGGTAGCCAAAGAGTTATCACACCACAAGGTACTCTTGACTAGGCCTTAATCCATGGGTCAAAGGATACTAGCATGACACATCCTAAGGTGTTTTACAAGTATTCTAACAAGCAAAGTCTTAAGGAGAAAAAGTATCTACAAGGGCCTTATATACACTTATCGAGCTTCCCAAATAGATGGTTTCACAAAATTTTCCTAAATGAAACTATCATTTATACAACCTAATGCATATGATTCTACCAACTAGTATGCCAAATAATCTAAATGCAATCCTAAATTCACATTGTTTATACCGCATCAATCAAAATAAAGCCACATAGTCATTAACATAAAGAGGAAAAAGGAGATTGGAAAGATCATACCATGCGGTCTTCTATATCCTCATGTCTCGGATGTGGCGTAGTCGATCAATGTGAAAAAGGATGAACAAACACAATATATACAAGACTACACTACAAAGGAAATGAACATATTTTTGGGTTTTTGAATTTTTGAATTTTTTATGGTTTTTATGATTTATGAAATAAAAAGACATGTTTTTGTATTTTTCAAGATTTTTCAATTTTTATCATTTTTGTTTTAAAAAGTCATGTTAGAATTTCCCATCCCCATACTAGTATGGCCATTGTCCTGAATGGCCAATAGGATAAGAAATTATGCAATTTATATGAAGATGCATGATTTCTAAACTAAATGCAAACTATATGACATATAAACAAGTGAATGCAAACTAAGCTATGTTATATGATGCATGAGTTTTTGTTTTGGTTGGAGAGCATAATTTAGATTAGCTCCCAATGCATATGCATAAACTTCCCCAAACCAAAATAGACACTATTTCTAATGTCAAAAATTGGGGGAGTTCATGCATAAAGATGTTATGCATGAAACTACAATTGTCATTTTGGATTTTGAATGTGGGAACAAAAAGAAACACCTCAATGGGACCGAGGTGTGAGTCCTCTAGATGATGCTAGGACTCAAAAATCATGATCAAGATAGAAATTATATGAAAAGCAAGAGAAATAAACAAAGCCTAAAGGAGGTTTAGGAGACTCACAAAGTATTATGGCATCCTCCCAAGAGCTTGCTAATCCTCAATCTTCGCCCATGGTGTCATCACTATCATCTCCATCATCATTAACCTCTTCACAAGAATCAACCGCCATAGATCCGGAGTTATCATCACTTGTACTTGAACTTCCTTCTTCTTCCTCACTACCCTCTTCTTCTTCACCTTCTTCATTTTCTTCTTCATTTTCTTCACCTTCTTTTTCACCACTCTCAACAACCTCCTCTTCACCCAAGCTAGCATCCCTAGAAGCACTAGGAAAGAAGACTTCCCTATCCGCCCAACTAGGAAAAGGACAAGATGGATCAAGAAGCCCTTGCCTAGCTAGATGTAAGAGAGGTGGATATTGTGCTCTATATGCATTGGCTCGATCCTCATGGGCTTGCTTGTGCATTTATTGCATCAAAAGAGTCAAGTAGTCATTCCCCACCGTAACAATTCGGGTTGAAACTCATGGTAGGTGAATGGGTAAGGTGGAGTGATAATAGAGGAGGAGGGCTCGGCAATGTCCTCCCTTTGGTGTTGTATTATGTAATCGGCTTCCTCGGAGAGTGGGAGAAGGTAGTGTGGCCTATGGACATTTAGTCGGCAAATTTTGTTCGGTAAAGTGAAGGACTTGGCATCTTTTATTAACCACTCGAGTTTGCCGTCAAGAGTGTCGTTCTTAAGCCATTTGAATTTTTGAACTATGGTGGCTAGATCAATGATATGGCCTCCCTTAACCGGTTTATAAGTTCCATCTTTGTTGACGTCCCGGATGAAGTGTTTTGCCAAATAAGTTACCAATCCCTCATTAACAATAAAGGCCGTGCCTTCCTTTCCTTGGTCGACCTTAAGCCATCTTTCGATCAAAAGGCGAAGAATATTGTACCTCTTGGTGAACTCTCTTCCAGCATTCAAGGTTGACTCGAGATAAATAAAATCAAGCTCGGTGAAGTGGTTTGTTCCCTTTCTAGCAATCAAAGTATGCCCAACAACCTTGTGCCACACCCTTATACCCGGATGGTGGACATAAAGGGCACGACAATCATGGTAAGACGTAAACTTTCTTCCGGTAATAGCCTTCCATAAAGGAGCGGGATCATATTTTGTGACGGGTTTCTTCACATAGGTCGAGTCATTGCTAAGGCCAAAAACTTTTCCGAACTCGTCATAAGACATTTTCCTATCAACATTCTCAAGGCGGAATTCAATGTTTGTTCGAGTCTCCACCTTTGTAACTTTCAATGAGCTTAAAAACTCCAAGGTGAGGCATGAGTAGGTCAACTCTTGCATATTAAACAAAGTAAGCAATCCCATGGACTCAAAGAAATTCTTTGTTTGTTCTAAGACACCCAATTTGGTCAAAGTCTCTTGGCATATAAATTTGGTGGGTAAAATAGATTTCTTAGCAAGAGATACAAATTTCTTCCTATGAGCATCGGATGTGAAAATTACCTCCGGATAATCAAGTAGTTGTTCAACAACCGGAGTAGAAGTAGTAGTTTCCACCATAGGAGGGTGGTCTCTTCAATTTCCATCCTTGCACTTTGTGTTAGAAATCTTGATCTATAAACTCAACATATTCATATATGTTTTATGTTAATTTAGTCATAAAATTAAATGGTGATCTTATGCATGCAAACAATAATCAATTAAAAGGGAAATCTTCATCTTACATTGGTATTTCGGTTTATATTGGCACAAGAGAGTTCTCCTACTCTCTTGTTCTTGTGCTCTTCTTAATGGATGAACTAGGATTCAAGTCCCAAAGTAAAATACCCAAGACAACAACTTAATAAAATTAATATTTATTATTACTAGAACAATATTAATTTTGTATAAAAATTGACCCAAAAATATTTGATTTTGGCCTCTTAAAACCGGTTAAGAGAGAAGGAAGAGGAAGGTTTTTATCTTTCTAAAAGTTCTTATTTTTAGATGGATGATAGAATGAATTTTTCACTAGTTAACATTATAGTGAATATAAGGTAAATAATAGAGCAAATCTCTTGGCTTTGCTCCATCAAAAACCGGGTAAAGGGGGGGAAGAGAAGGGACCAATGCATGCACTAGTTGTTCTTCACAATAATCACTAGGTTGCATGGCTAGAAAATTAGGGAAATCATTATGCTTACCACTCACACAATAAACATAATATTTCCTTAATCCTCCCATTATTTTCAGCTAACATGGATAAAATGGACTCCATTTTATCTTTGTCAATTTGTCAATTTGTCATATGTCACATGTCACATGTCACATAAAATTGTTATGTATTTTTAACATATTAAAAATCAACGTATTAACAAAAATACGTCATATACAAAAATCGACTTAGTAATTCATAATTACTTGTACCAAAATATTTTACCAATTTATAAATCACAACATCTTGTATTTATAATAATTAATTCATTCAAAAGCAATTGTTTCCTTAAACAATAATTTCATCTAAGTAATGAAATAATTCAATTACTTAGACCGTATCTTATTTAATCAATTTCAATAAGACACGTAAATATTACTTCCAAAATTGTCCGTCAATTTTAAGTAATTTAATTGACCCGTATCGTCATACGATCAATTAAATGATCAATTAAGTGTGTTATCCTTTAGGTATGACCTAAGGGGATCAACTGATCACCACCGTCTCACGACAGTAATGTCAAACTCTAGTCAGCCAATCATTACCGATATGTGTGGACCAGTTGACAGTAAAATATTACTTCCCAATTGTATTCTTTATAATGAGACTTAAACATGTGATCATCATGATCAACAGTTGTGATCGCATTATTGTCGGAGGACACATTCCAACAATCTCCCACTCGTCCTCGACAAGTGTGCGTCACCAATTCTCTTGTCCTATTACTATCTCCCACTCAATGCAAGGTGTCTTTTAGGTCGTACTTGCAAGTGATCATATCGAGAGTGGTTTCCTCGATCTGGAGAACAACTGATTGACCGGATTTATCCACCATGGATACATTCCAAGCGTGGCCACGCATTTCCAGTTCATTACTCCTCGAGTGGCCCTGAGATATTGTTATAACCCTGACTAGGGGTGGACAATTCCTATCGCACTCATTCCCTTCGACTAGCCACAACCATCATAACCCAAAATGTGCCCATTTGACCCCATTTACGAAGGTCGTAGTAACACAAATCAAAGTTAATCTGAAACTGTGCCATCTTAGGCGAATAGTCTTTAGTCAAAAGAATCAACTCATTTGAATACTATAGTAGCTCTCGCCACGACCAGGCTATATAAATTTGCCAGAACTCTATAAGCGGTCATAAGGCCCGACATAATGTTCCCAACAGTCTGCCTATGTGATCGACTAGTCATTCTCATATGATTCTATGGCACTTGAACTTGCCATCAATCGCATCACACTCTAGTCAATTCGAGACGTCACCTCATGTAAGTAACTATGGGCAAATACAATGCTAATCCGTGTTCACTTTAACGGGGTGCAATTGTCTCTACAACCCGTTTGGATGTAACAAAGTATAAGATGAGTTAATGATAACTCAAACGACAAATGTCGACATCACATTCCGGTAGTCAATACCATATTACAACCTTGTGATGCATATCGTAAGTGCGTAAACACTTGTTAATTGCAATAGAAGTTTAACATATCAAGTGTCCATGTGTTCAAACTTCCTTTTATCGCATTTTTCCTTTACGTTCATGTTATCTATCATAGCATGAACCTTACCAAGTACAAATCTAGGTTCACAACCTCGGTTTCGGCTCCTTTTCTTGAAAGAACTTCTTTGTCGATTATCACATAACAAACGAATTTGTGGTGAATGATATGACTTGCACTGATCAAGTACTCCACCCACACACAATGCACTAGGTATATGTTTTGTAGAGTCTTGCAACAATTTTTCAAGATGATTAGCCTAGCACTTCTCACAAGTCCTAGCATTTTAGGAAAGATTAGTTTTGAGTAACTTCTTATTCAACTAAGTATCTTTCCAAACTTCTTATTTCTCATTTTAGCTTGAAAAGTTTAGGATTTTCATAAATCCTTACGCGTGTTTGGATTCCTTTAATATGTGTAACCTCTTGACACATAACAGAGTCTTTCGTCCAACACTAAAAACGCTCATCGGATTCTCCTCGAGAATTTATGACGTTTCTTCTATGGCTTACCAATGAATCATCATGTTCTTATGCATATGATTTATTTTGAACATGTGCATGATTATTCTAATGGCAGAAACATTAGTAACTAATAATCATGAGATCAACCATTCTTAGGTTCAAGGAACGACCATGACTGCTAATGGCAATTCCGTTTTCATTTACATGAATAACCTACGTTTCTCGTTGATTCGATGTGTATGTCTCAATACTTATCCAACATCTCATGATGTGATTGGATTCATCATAGTCCATTTTCATCCAGAATTGAAAACTCAAATACTCCTTTGTGAAGGAAGGTATTAGCTCGTCATTCTTCAATGAGTGATGAGTTATAAACTTTTACAAGATGATTGCTCCCACTAAATCCCATGCCTTCACATGATAATTTCCAACTCCCACTCAATTCCACATGTTTCGAAATTGACTACTCAATCGAAACATCTCAAGAATTGGAATATATATTGCATTGCCAAGTTATTAAGATAAAACCATATATGTTCCCATCATATCCTTTCAAAATACCTATTTTGAAGTGGTCTCATCTTAACCTTATGGAAAGAGATTTTAATCTCTAACTTATTCATATCATAGTGATGTGTAGCAATGTCATTATTCAAATATAAATAATATCTAAAACACGTCCTTCGAAATACCCTTTTGGAAGGAGGTTTAACCATTTCATTTTCATAATGAGGTTAAGTAATGACATTTGCGTGGTTGATACTTAACTTAGCTATTGAGGATATCGGTATATCAATTCTTGTAACCTCTAGTCATAAATCTCGTTTATTTTCTAGGATGTTACTTTGATTCATTTTAGGCTCTTAAGTAAATATCAAGGTTTAAACTATTGGTCAAAGTTTATCATAAACTAGTCAAAACTCTTGTTAAGACTTTACATTAGTCATTTTTCTTCCAAAACTTCCTTTTGGTCTCCTCGTGTAGTTATCTTGAGAAAATATTCCTTTGATTACTTTACTTGGTCTCTTTTGTCATGTAGTTTTATTCGAGACCATAGATCACATCTATTGGGTATACTATATAAATAGATATACCTTCATTCAAATCATTCTTCCTTGCGTAGATCTCATTTACACAAGTACACAAATTTATCTTGGTGTGTTGTGTCCTCATTTTTCTCCCACTCTATCTTTAGAATAAATACACTAGAGATTCAAAGATAGCTTATGGGACACAAATAATTATTTGAAGTATAAGGAGGACTATCTCATAGGTTTGACTAATAGTTTTAGATTTTGTAAGTGTACTTGGTGATTGACATTCCTTTAAGAGAGTTCATAAACTCAATGACACTTTGTAAATGATCATACACAAGCCTTAAGCATGTGGACATATAATGAATCTCATCATTATAATTGTCTATTAGATCACTTTAAGTGAATAATCATGTGTTTCTATGAGCAAGCATGTAAAGACGAATTTTAGAACAAGGATAAAATGATAAAACGGGTGACTTGGGTTGCAAACCAAGCCACCGTTATCTAAAATACAACCAATTATCCAAAATACATTTCCATGTCGAACACGGAAATCAAATGGTTCTAAAATCCAAAACATAATTAAAATAAGACAATAAAAAGCAAAGCTCCATGAAATCTATTCCTAGCTTCTTGATGGTTTCTCAAGCTTGCTTTTCTTTTCCCTTGTCTTTGCTTGGTGGAGGCCCTATTTACAATGAAAAAGGGATACATTATCACAACTTTGTATCACAATACCATAGTTGAAATAGAAACATAAAAGAAAGTATAGTCATTTACCTACTGAAGTGATCTTTCCAGCCTTAATATCACCAAGGTATTTGGAACAATTTCTTTTCCAATGTCCAATACCATTACAATAATGGCATTTATCAAGAGGACCCTTCTTGATTTTTGAAGTGCTAGCTTCATAAGTCTTAGCTTTGGTGAAAGTGGGAGCTTGTTTCTTACCCTTCCTCCCATTCTTCTTGAACTTCCCCTTGCTTTTGGTGCTAATGTTAAGCACATCCTTAGGTGGGTTCACATTTAACCCAATGTCCCTTTCGGCTTGCACAAGTAACTTGTGCAACTCTTCAAGAGACACGTCCTTGTCTTGCATGTTAAAATTCACCCGGAATTGAACATATGCTTTGACTTTGGATAAGGAGTGTAGAATCCTATCTACAATGAGTTCTTTGGGGATTTCAGCCTTTTGAATTTTCAAGGTCTCGACTAGTTCCATTAATTTGAGCACATGAGGGCTAACCTTTTGGCCCTCTTTGAAGTCGAAATAAAAGAATGTCGCGGCCGCCTCATATTGGACGATCCGCGGAGTTTGTGAAAACATTGTCACAAGCTTGGAGTAGATTTCATTAGCGGTGCCCATCTTAAAGGCTCTCCTTTGGAGATCCGCCTCCATCGCAAAGATCAACACATTTTTCATTGCTGCGGACTCCTTATGGTAAGCCTCATATGCTTCCCTAGTGGCGGCGGTCGACCTAGTGGTAGGTTCGGGTGGAGAGGCCTCGGTAAGGTAACGAAGCTTGTCGTCACCTTGGGCGGCTAATCTGAGTTGGGCATCCCAATCGGAGAAATTTGACCCATTCTTTTCAAATTTACATCGATCCATGAAGGATCGGAGCCATGAAGTATTAGTGAGAGGCGTGGCGTTGGTGTTTGGATTTGCCATTTGTTATGAGAAATAAGAGCGGTCTACAAAACAAAATATAGAAGGAATAAAACATATGTCGTTTTAATAATAATTGTAATACTCCGTATTTATAAGTCTTGGGGTACTCTATCGAGTAGCCCTTACTCTGTCGAGTAAGGGTAAGTTGCGAAATAAAATAGTTTCTGACCTGTTGGGTACTCGATCGAGTAGCTGGGGTACTCGATCGAGTAAGGGGGTACTCGATCGAGTGTCCGGTTTTACGGGGAATTTTCTCGGGTTTTGTTAATTATGCGATTAAGGTATTTAAGTATCGTCGTCATTGTTTTAAATCACTTTTACAAAACCTAAAACCCTGTTTAAGAGAGAAAGCAACCAGTTCATCTTCCTAATCGCATTCTTAGCAATTCCCGGAGTTCAGACGGTCAGTTCTTGTCGTAATTTGTATCGTTGAGTTCCTTGCGTCGAGGGTAAGATCTACGTACCCTTTTTATTGTTTTTCCCTTGTTTTGGTTAAACCCTAATTTAGAGATTGGGGGTTTTTATGGGTAGTATGTGATGTGTAGCCTTTATGTGTTATATGATAGGAGGAGGGTTCATAGAAGAGGCTTTTGAGACAATTTGTTGATACCGTCGATGTTGTGCTTTCCCGGTAGGATTTCCTACTCGGTATTAGTCCCATAATGGGATATTGGTGATGTTTTGTATTTGGTTGTTTGATATAATGACTATCTTGTGTTTGTGGTTGTGATTGCTTTGTTGATGGTTCTCGAGATGCGTTCTCGGTGAGTGGGGTCACTTGCGGGAGTGACTTCACGCCCTAGTTTCGCTCTTCGTGGAACCCGCCACGGAAGGGGATGTGCACATTAATGGACGGGGTTATCGCTCACTATGTGGAGCGGGGATTTGGTGGGGCACTGCGGTCCCCCATGGCAGGGCTGGTCCGTGGGACAGTCGGGATTGAGATGATGGGAATTGGTGTGTGTGTATGTGTGTGAGGTTCAAATTTGTCTGTTTATCTTATTATTGTTATCTATATTGATTGTGTGATTAATCGACCCGGTGTTGTTTTGTAAACTGCGGTGATCCATTCGGGGATGGTGAGCAGATATTGAGCGGTATTGAGATGATCTTGGGATATTTGGGATTGCCACGACATGATGATAGGAGTCTTCACTGTAGCCTTTAGTTTATTTACATTTGTTAGTCGAGTTTGGAATAATGTATCGTACTTTTGGTTTGGTTTGAGGATTGTATTTATTCGCTAAACTATTTATAATAAACGTTGTTTCTCTATTGTTGTTTGATTATCATTGCCTCGGGTAACCGAGATGGTAATGTCTTCATACCTGAGTGGTCCTGGTAAGGCACTTGGAGTATGGGGGTGTTACAAATGGTATCAGAGCGACGATCCTGAAACCTGTAACCAATGAACTTAATGAACATAGGGAGTCAATTAAAATGAACCCGGGGTAAAAGTTTTGGGAGCTAGTGCAAAGGCTTGGGAGACGTCCTAAAGTCGCGGGGGTCGCCCTACAACTTTGAACCGGTCACATGGGGGAAGTGTTTGTCGAGTCGTATGTGTGTTTGGTTAACTTGTTTACGAATGTGATGGAATGTGTTAGTTGTTGGATGTTGAAGTAGAAAGTTGGGCATGTGAAAGAAAATGGTGATATGAGGAAATTTGTTGATGAAATGATAACATGTTGGATGATTTACAATGTGGCATTTAATAATATGATGAAATGGTTTCGTAGATAGTAGAAAAGATGCGTAGTATGCTTATTATGATATAATGTGGTTTATAAAGTTTAGCATGTTAGCATATGACGTAACATGCGGGTAGCTCTTACGAATTAGTGTTACTCGATCGAGTGAGACTGACTCGATCGGGTGGGTTTTTGGCGATTTTGAGTCCAGAATCGAGTTTTGGGGCACTCGATCGAGTAACTAGGGGTACTCGATCGAGTAGGGGGTCACTCGATCGAGTAGCCTAGATACTCGATCGAGTAGGTAAGAGATCAGAAGGTCTGTTTGGGTTCTGGAGTTTAGGTACTCGATCGAGTACGTGGGGCACTCGATCGAGTAGCCCGTTACTCGATCGAGTGCGTTTGGGAACTCGATCGAGTGGGTTCTGGGCAGCGTGTTTTCGTGTTTTGAGGTTTAGTACGTGTGTTTATGTTTACCCTTTATTATATAGCTTCAAGATGCCGCCCAAGAGAACTGCTTTGTATGCGAGAGCTGAGCTCATGACCGTGGATGACATCGTTAAGATGTTAGAGCACCAGGATGCTCTTACTGAGACCCTGAAGAGAGTGAATGAGGACAAGGATAAGAATAAGGAGAAGGAGGTTGATCATTCTAAAATCAGCCTCTATATTGCGAGGTTTAACCCGAAAGAGTACAAGGGAGTTGGGGAGCCTAATCGCTTGATGGTGGCCGAGAGAGATGGAGAACATCTTAGACTTGGTTCATTGTCCTGATGAGATGAGAGTGGAACAGGCTGCGTTCTATCTGAGGGAGGCAGCAGGCAAGTGGTGGGATTCAGTGAAGGTGAGTGCTAAGGAGATATACACCAACCAAGGCTTACCTGCTATACCTTGGGAGGAGTTTCGTAGGGCTGTGAGGAAGGAGTTCGTACCGGAGCATGTGAGGAGTAAGTTGAGGGAAGAGTTTGATAAGTTTAAGATGACCGCTGAGATGTCTGTAGCCGAGTACTACAGACAGTTCAATGAGAAGTCCAGGTATGCTGAGGATATGGGTTTGAGTGAGGAGAACCTGGCATTGAGGTTTGAGAGAGGGTTGACTACCAAGATTATGGATAAGTTACCCGTGGGAATCCTTACCGATGTTAAGGAAGCTTATGAGAGGGCTGGGAGAGCTGAGAGGTTGGTGGAAATGGCTCAGGAGAGGTCTGGTGGTGAGAAGAGGAAGTCTGAGAGCGAGGGTGGTGGCCAATCTAATTACAAGAAAGGCAACCACAATCAGTCAAAGGGGTTTTCTTCTGGGTCAGGGTTCAGTGCTGGGGCTTCCTTTGGGCGTGGCCGTGGGAGTGTGAGTAATAGTTGGGGAGTGACCTGCTATGGTTGTGGTGGTGTAGGCCACAAGAGACATGAGTGCACGAGCGCACCGGGATCTTTTCAGAAACCTGCACAGAGCTTCGCGAGCAACAGACCGGCTGGATCATGGCCAAACCAGGGAAGTCAGAGTTACCAGAGTCGAGGCAACCGCAACGGCGGTAATTCTTATCAGAAGACACCGACGAACAACAACAACAATCAAGGGTCGGGTGCTAAGCCGACCGCATCAGCCAGTACTGTCCAGGGAGGTGGGCAGAAGACCAGTGGCAAGTTATTCATGATGGAGAAGAAAGCAGCTGAGGAAGATGCGCATGTAATCACCGGTACATTCCTTGTTAATGGTATTCCTACCCTTGTTTTGTTCGATTCGGGGGCTTCTCAGTCGTTTGTGTCTTCGAGTCATGTTAAACAGTTGGGTTTGAGAGTATATGAATCTGTTAGTGAGCAAGTTTTCATACCTTCGGGTGAGTCTGTATCGTGTGGGAGGTTGTTTAGAGATGTATCTTTGATAGTTGGGCAAGTTGATTTCCCTGTAGACTTGCTAGAATTTCCTTTTAACGGTTTTGAGATGATAGTTGGGATGGATTGGTTAGGAAAGTATAAAGCTAAGATAGACTGTCATCAAAAGAAAGTGTCCTTAAGAGGTCCAAAGGGTGTTAGTGTGTCTTATCGTGGGTTTCTAGTCAAACCCAAAGTTAAGTTGATCAAAATTTGTTACCTTGAAGTCTTATCTGAGGAAGGGATGTCCTTTGATCCTGTGCCATGTGAGAGATGACCGGATAGAGATTTCGACTGTTGATGAGATACCAGTGGTGGGAGAGTTTGCAGATGTTTTTCCAGAGGAGATTCCAGGGTTGCCGCCGAAGAGGGAGATAGATTTCACCGTTGAGTTGAAGCCAGGGACGGGGCCAATCTCTAAGGCACCGTACCGTATGGGTCCTAAGGAGATGGAGGAGCTTAGGAAGCAGTTGGATGATTTGATAGAGAAGGGATACATTAGACCAAGTGTATCGCCTTGGGGAGCACCAGTTCTTTTCGTGAAGAAGAAAGATGGGAGCTTGAGGCTGTGTATAGATTACAGGGAGCTGAACCGTGTGACGATAAAGAACAAGTATCCTTTGCCAAGGATAGATGACCTGTTTGATCAGTTGAGTGGTGCAACAGTCTTTTCTAAGATTGATTTGAGGTCGGGGTACCATCAGGTGAAGATTAGAGAGGTGGACATACCAAAGACAGCTTTCACGTCGAGGTATGGCCATTACGAGTATGTGGTGATGCCGTTTGGGTTGTCTAATGCGCCGGCAGTGTTTATGGATTTGATGAATAGAATCTTCAGACAGTTCTTGGACCAGTTTGTAGTAGTGTTTATCGATGATATCTTAGTCTACTCTAAGACTAAGGAGGAGCATGAGGAGCATTTGAGGATCGTGTTGCAGACTTTGAGGGACCATGAGTTGTATGCTAAGCTGTCCAAGTGTGAGTTCTGGTTAGAGAAAGTTGCTTTTCTGGGGCATGTGATCTCTGAAGATGGGGTAGCTGTGGATCCGGCGAAGATTGAGGCAGTGACAAAGTGGGAAGCACCAAAGAATGTTGCTGAGGTTAGGAGTTTCTTGGGTTTAGCTGGATACTACAGACGGTTCGTGAAAGATTTCTCCAAGATAGCTAGACCGATGACAGCGTTGATGAGGAAAGAGAATAGGTTTCGTTGGGATAAGAATTGTGAGACGGCGTTCCAGACATTAAAGGAGCGTTTGACCACAGCTCCTGTCCTAGCATTGCCTGAAGGGAGCGAGAATTTTGAGGTTTATACAGATGCCTCGAAGAATGGGCTGGGATGTGTGTTAATTCAGAATGGTAAAGTGATTGCCTATGCTTCTAGGCAGTTGAAGCCTTATGAGGAGAATTACCCTACTCATGATCTAGAGTTGGGTGCAGTGGTGTTTGCTCTCAAGATTTGGAGACATTACCTTTATGGAGCAATCTTTAAGGTATTTTCTGATCACAAGAGTCTTAAGTACATCTTCACGCAGAAGGAGTTGAACATGAGACAGAGGAGGTGGATGGAGCTGATTGGCGATTACGACATAGAAATCATCTACCATGAAGGGAAGGCCAATGTTGTTGCTGACGCTTTAAGTAGGAAGAGTGTACATTCCTTGTGTACAGCTCTATCTTTGATGAGGCTGAGGGATGAGGTAGCGAGCTTTGGGATACATATGATGCAGAAAGGAGATGCCATGGGTGATATGACAGTACATCTGGAGTTTTATGATGATATTCGGGATAAGCAGGCTTTGGATCCTAAGATAGTGGAGTGGAGAGCTGGAGTAAAGAAAGGGACAGTGTCCCGCTTTTCTATTCATACAGATGATAGTTTGAGGTTTGATGGTAGGTGGTGTGTTCCTAATGATGAGGAGTTGAAAAAGACGATCATGACAGAGGCGCATTGCACACCATATTCAGTTCATCCAGGTGGAGACAAGTTATACAAGGATTTGAAGAAAACGTTTTGGTGGCCTGGGATGAAGAAAGAGACAGCTGAGTTTGTGTCCCGTTGTTTGACATGCCAGAGAGTTAAAGGGGAATAGAGACGACCACAAGGTAAGATTCAGTCTTTAGAGGTGCCTGAGTAGAAGTGGGAATCCATTTCCATGGATTTCATTGTGGGTTTGCCGAAGAGTCAACAAGGTAACAACATGATTTGGGTGATAGTGGATCGTCTGACCAAGTCAGCTCACTTTGTTCCAATGAAAGATACATGGACTAAGGCACAATTGGTTATGGCCTATCGAAAGAACGTGCTTAAGTTACATGGAGTCCCTAAGGACATAGTGTCTGACAGAGATGCGAGGTTTATATCGAGGTTTTGGAAAGAGTTGCAGGAATCGTTGGGAACAACTTTGAAGATGAGTACGGCATTTCATCCTCGCGCGACGGTCGACCGAGAGAACAATCAAGACTCTTGAGGATATGTTGCGGGCTTATGTGATGGATTTTGGTGGTAGTGGGAGCGAGAGGTTGGACTTGATAGAGTTTTCTTACAACAACGGCCTATCACACCAAAGTATTGGCATGGCACCGTTTGAGGCTTTGTATGGGAGGAGATGTAGGAGTCCAATCTGTTGGGGACACAGTCGAGGCAGTGGTTTTAGGACCAGAGATGGTGCATGAGATGGTGGAACAGATTAAGATGATCAGGGAACGGATGAGAGCAGCCCAGGATCGACAAAAGAGTTATGCAGATCTACACCGTCGGGACATAGAGTTTCAAGTTGGGGACAAAGTTCTTTTGAAAGTGTCTCCTATGCGTGGGGTTATGAGATTTGGGAAGAAAGGCAAGCTAAGTCAGAAATTCATAGGGCCTTATGAGATCTTAGAGCGAGTTGGGGAAGTTGCTTATCGTCTGGCTTTACCAGCTGCTTTAGAGAGAGTGCATAATGTGTTTCATGTATCGCAGCTGCGGAAGTATGTGAGTGACCCGTCACATGTGTTAGAGGCAGAGAGCTTAGAGCTAGATGAGTCCTTATCATATCTTGAGGTACCTAAGCAGATTCTGGATCGAAAGGTTAGGAAAACTAGGAGTGGTGAGACAGTTTTGCTTAAGATCCTTTGGTCTAACCACGAGACTGAGGAAGCTACATGGGAGGCAGAGGATATCATGAAAGAGCGTTTCCCTTTCCTTTTTGATCAGGTATGTATGGTTACGGGGACGTAACCTTGTTTCTTTTAGGGGGGTAGGAGATGATCGCGAGCAGTTTTAAGAGTTTTATACACCTTTTATATGTAGTGTCGGTATGTTTGTCGGGATGAGTTGGGTTAGTATCATGTCTTATGTTGTTTATTTTGTTTGGCTTTTGAGTCGGGAATGTGGTGGGAGTACCTTTGTTAGTAGTGGTTTGAACTTCGGGGACGAAGTTCCTTTTAAGGTGGGAAGACTGTAATACTCCGTATTTATAAGTCTTGGGGTACTCTATCGAGTAGCCCTTACTCTGTCGAGTAAGGGTAAGTTGCGAAATAAAATAGTTTCGACTGTTGGGTACTCGATCGAGTAGTGGGGTACTCGATCGAGTACTCGATCGAGTACCTTGGGTACTCGATCGAGTGTCCGGTTTTACGGGGAATTTTCTCGGGTTTTGTTAATTATGCGATTAAGGTATTTAAGTATCGTCGTCATTGTTTTAAATCACTTTTACAAAACCTAAAACCCTGTTTAAGAGAGAAAGCAACCAGTTCATCTTCCTAATCGCATTCTTATCAATTCCCGGAGTTCAGACGGTCAGTTCTTGTCGTAATTTGTATCGTTGAGTTCCTTGCGTCGAGGGTAAGATCTACGTACCCTTTTTATTGTTTTTCCCTTGTTTTGGTTAAACCCTAATGTAGATACCCGTATCCGTCGATATTGGAATTTATAGAGAACCCGACAAACACCCGATGATGATAGGAGACATGTATTTTTTAGTTGTCACTGTCATTTATTTGGGTTCGTTTTACGATGTAGAATGAGCGTTGTCGACGGAGTATTTTAATTTAAATGATATTTAAATTAAAGTTTTTAAGGTGAATTCAATTTATTTTATTTTATTTTGAATTTATTTTCCCAAGTTTATTTTATTGAAAATAAAATAAATATTTGATTTGAAAAATCATTTTATGAGTGTATTTGATTTGAAAAGTCATTTATTTTAATGGGTTAATTGATTTGAAAAATCGATTTTAAAAAGCGAAGAAAACTCGTTTTAAAAGCATGTTTTTGAGCTCGATTTTAGCTCGGTTTTTGGGCCCTTTTTCTTTACGAGTTGGCACGAATATCGAGTACACTAACCAACCTAGACCACTACCCATCCAACCCAGCTCGAACCCCCTTAACCATGGCCCAAATTCTCGTCCCAAATCCCCCACAAACAGCCCGCAACAAACGAGCAGCCCCCCTGTTTTGGCAGCTCAATCCCGAGCCCAAAACCCGCTCCAAATACCACCAAAACCCGTACCCATTAACCCTAAACCATACCCTAGTATCCTACCCATATTACCCTAGCTTAATCACCAAGAAAACCCCTCTCAAACCCTCACAAAAGCTGCTGGACAGCAGCTATGCGTGAGCAGGCCCGACTGCCTCTCCCTCTCTTTTACCCTACTTTAACTCCTTATAAATACCCACCCTTCACCATACATTCATTCCTCTAAGTTCTCCATACATCCAATCATCACCCATAAGCTTTAAACCTCAGAAACAAACCCTAATTGCCTCCCAAAAACCCTAAACAAAACCGACACATAAACTGAAACTGTTTGTGTGTCCTCTTCGAAAACCCACTCGTTCCTCCATCAAACCTCCATAAAAACTCGAGTTTCTTGTTCCTAATTAACCACATAACATCCATCTATACATTAGACAAAGAATTACGAGCCAAATTGCCCTTGAGAGTACACGAAATCCCTCGAAAAAAGCAGTGAAATAACACTGTTTTTCGCGGTTTCTTCTTGTCTGTCAGATTCTGTTTGTGTTCGTTTTTCGTGCCCAATAACCCAAAACGAGCAGGGGTTGCTTTAAGATCCCTGTTCTCCTCTCTTTCTAGTTTCCAAAACATCTTTTAAATCGAATTTTCGTCGTGAAACGAGGGAGATATCATCGTTTGAAAATCGCTGTCCAGAAAGTTTCCAAAACGCGTGTTTGCTTTATTCTTCGTCGACGACGGCCTCTCGAGATAAAATCTACCATCGATTACGACCCAAGACGGTGTCAACGATACATGTAGGTTGAGGGTGCATCAAATCCTCCTCTTTTCCCTTTTATTTCTTTTGTTTTATGCTTGTTTTTTTATTGTCTTTTTTTGTTTGTTTTCGTTTTGTTTATCGTTTGTTCTAATTAACTATGAAACTAGTTAGTCCGAGTATGAGTTAAAGTACCACCATGAACACCCGCGTTGACTTGAGATGGAAAAATAAACCGCTACTTCAGTCGGTCGTACACCCCCGTCTCATTTACATATCCTCGTGTTCAAGGTAGGGCATAAATAAAACAATTGTCTAACTTCGCTCTTCGCTTTCGACCCCCTTATTGTTTCGGCCAAATCGACATACCCTAGGACCCGTTGTATGTTAGTTTAACCTCTGATTGTTAACCTATGACGTATTTAGATGACATTAAATTAATTTAATAACCTAATTAGACACATTAGGTACATCGACATAGCTTTAAAAATCAACTAACAATTTCGTAAATAATTGAACGCATCTTTCTCATCACTTGATTTCTCGCTAGCATAGGAGTGCGTGATTAGCACCTTCCTATTAACACTCGACGAGTAAGCATTAATCTTATGATATCTGACCTAATTGGACCCTTAGGCCGTGTAGAATAACACACTTGTGCGTTTCTTCTCAATCGATCAATTTGTTTTATAACTTGTTTTCTAACTCGTTTTCTAATCCGTTTTGCAATCATTCGATCTAACTAATGAACCTAACTTAGGAACTAGGTTGGCCTTGTCTTGGCCGTGAGGGTTGCCGTTGGTTTGGGCCGTGAGTTGGCCGTGTGTTTTGTCTTTCTTATTTCGTTTCTCTTTCCTTGTTTATCATTTGTTCTTTGTTGTTTTGTAGCTTGTAATTTATAGTTTGTTTATCGAGTTGTAATCTTTCGAGTTAGTTTTCCTTTTTTACGGGTCAAAACCTCTTTAAAAAACCTTAGTCTTATTTGGTTAGACGGTTGTTCCCCAATGCCTGTAGGAGCGTAGTAAACCGCATGTTGTTTAAAGCAACATGGCCCGGTTTATGCTAATGCATGCTTTGGTGCGTAGCCCTATGTCTAATTCGGTGAGATTAAGCGAAAGCACGCATTACGAGGAGTGACCCAAGGCCGTGTGTCATGTAGGCCGTGAGTCACCCCCCCTTGTGCACGGTTTTCTAGGCCAAACGGCCATGTGTTGCGTCGTGTGTATAGCAATTGTATTTAGATCGAGTTGTATCTTTAATTTGTTGTTGTGTCGGCATGAAATGCCTGGTTTGTAATAGGTAGATCCCAACGGCTCCCCATTCCCCCTTAAGCCTTGTTTGCTTTGTTTTGTATGTTGTTAGATTAATCAACCCACATGCTAAATTACAACTTTGACAAAGTTAGTTTAGTTGCATCTAAAACGACATAGAAATTGTTGTCACATGATAGGGTTAAAACAACGTTTGCATATCATACATCGTAGTAGCTATGACCTTGTTTGAACTCCGACACTTGACTTAGTAGAAGCCGTTATTGACGGGCGGGGTTGGGTGTCCTTATGGGCTTCCCAACACGTACCCTCACCCCTTACTCAAGATCTATGGTTTGTGGATCCGTCTAAATACCATTGGATTACGAGAGTCATTCAAATCGAGTGATATAGGGTACAAGTCTTTATCTTTAATCACTCGTAGTCGATTGGCTTTATGCTTTTCGATGAAAGGTGTAAAGTTGACTTGAACGGTTCTAAGTTCCCAAAAACTTGGTGGCGACTCTAATTTGTCCTAATTCGATTCGAAAGAACCTCGAGTCGATTATGCCTGGTGTGGATCCCGCGGACGCAGATCCCGAGGGCCTTGTCCACGATTTGGCGACTACTGGGGAAAAGAGGACTAGTTACACTTTGTTTCTAGGGTCTTTTCCTCCGAGGTGAAACTTGAAAAGAAAGTGTTGGAAAGTAAAACATTACTCATAGTGCTACGATTCATGCATAAACCCTTAAGGACTTGCCGGGCCGTCCCAGCGTTTCTTCGTGATGCGTGGGGGCGACGTCCCACTATGCTAGGAAGCTGCACATTGCTCGCTTCCACTTCACCTCGCGTGGTTCTTGATGGTGGGGACGATCTTCTAGGTACTCTACCTTAAGACACCTTGCTCTATAAGACCGCAAAAGGATGGAGGGCATAGACCTTCTTGTAGAAGACTTGCCGAGACTTAGAGATGTCTAGGAGCATACATCCTTATAACATGAGAATGACAATGTGCAAGTTGTTTTCCCGGGTCTTTTCAAAATTTTCCATGTCCATTTCAAAACCGAACTTTTGAACAACTTACTTTCAAAATTAGCATGGTTTTAAAAACGCGGAATGCTGCCCAAATAGGACTAGAAATTTCGGCCAAAACAAGCTTTTATAGCCAAGATCTGCCCATTTCAAATCTCATTTTTCAAATCGATCATTCGTTTTTCAAAATCAATCCAAAATGCCTCTCGAACCTCAACCAAGCATGAAATGCGTCGAGTCGTGTCCGGGTCATGGCCGTGATAGGCCGGGTGTGTTTCGTTCTAAGAGTCTAGAACATGACCCTGTTGGGTCACCCAAGCTCACCTCTTGGGCTTTGAGTCATGTTGGTCGACCATTTGGTCTAGGATAGTCCACAGACACGTCCAAGCTAGGCCTTTTAGGACGTTTCACCCGAACCTAAGGACTATGTTGGTCCAATCACGGGTTTAGTCACACCGAGTCCGGTTTAGAATCGAGCTATGTCAGCTTGAGTCATGTCGTTTTGTCGAGTCTAAAATGAACCAAGGTCTAAATCCAACCGTGATTCGAACCTTTGGTTAGTCAGTCTCAAGTCGAGTCTTTGTTTGAGTCAAGTTGGGGTCGTGTCCTTAAGTGTGCAAGGGCTCTTACTTTAAATATTGACTCAGTACGGGGTTTTCTTGTAGAAAGGCCGCCAAAAACCCGACTTCAAGCAATGGAAGATGCTGTTAACAAACTCACTGAGGCCGTGAACCTCATGATGGCCAGAATGGATGTGATCGAATCCAAGCTGGGTGAAGATTCCCCTCCATTTACCCCCCACCGATCGATGCGGAGAAACGGTTCAAGTTCATCGAAGACCGTCGAAACTCTCCGGGGGAAGAACATCCATTACGAAAATGCTAGGGCCTATGCCCCGATTCAGGATAAGTTGCCCACGAACATGGTACTCACCGATATCCCAAAGTTTAAGGGCACGAGAAGATCCATCCACCATGTTAAGGCCTATAAGGGGTACTTAGCTTTGAAGGGAGTACTGCCGACATGCTCTCGGAAATTTTCGCTCAATCTCTCGGATGAACACCGAAGGCGTGGTTCTACAACTGGACCTTAAGAACTTCCCTACTTTCGAAGATATCACGGTGGAGTTTCGCAAGCACTATCTTTGATAATGTCGAGATTCAAACCAACATAAGAACATTGGAGGTGATGACACGGAAAGAAAAAGAAGGCTTTACTGAATTCCTTGCAAGATGGCGCAACAAAGCGTGAAATTAGCCAAGAAGCCTGATGAAGTTGAAATGGTAGATAAGTTCGTAAAGAATCTACGACCTATTTACCGCAATGCTCTGAAATACCAGAATTTTGGCTCTTTCAAAGAATTGATAAGAATCGGGATAAAGGTAGAAGATGATGTCATAAGGGCAGAGGCTGAAAAGCCGAAAGGGTACCAAGGGGCTTCATCGTCTAAGGGCAAGGCCCAAGCAGCGACCCATTTAGATGAAGGCATCAATCTATTAGAAGGGCAATCGAAGAAACCGCAGCGCCAAGCTCCGAGGGCATTCACCGATATCGGATGCACTTATACATACGCTCTCCAAAGGCTCATAGCCCAAGGAAAGCTGAAGCCTATTGGTCCAACTCCGGACCCTCCTGCTGATCAACAAGGTAAATGGTATAAACCAAATGCCTACTGTGCCTTTCATCAAGGGAAAGGCCATGATACTGAAAGGTGTTATCGACTAAAGCACGAAATTCAAGACATGATTGAGAACGGAACGCTCCCAATCCCAGCCATAAAACTCAATAACATCACCAATCCATTTGGCGATCACGCCAACTTTGTTTCTGTCGAAGACAATGTCGATTATTCTCATCTTATCCGCCCATGTCACTTGAAAGGGGTGTTTATCGGGAAAATATTTGTGGATTGCTGTGAATTCTTGCCAAACCCGAAGAATGAAATTCAATTCGGGAATCTTGCTTTAGAATGTACTCCTCTCATTAACGAAGTTAATAAAAGACAATTCGATTCACCAACCTCCATCAATAGCGTAGATCCTCGGAGGACTACCTCGGGATGGAGGCAAACCATCACAGGGATCAAGGACAAGAGCCGAGCATCTAAGTTGAAAACTGAACAAGAGAAAGCGCAAAACTAGATTTGAAAATTATGAGTCGGGATCTATTTTCTTTTCTTAGTCGAGTCGAGTCTAGAACTTTCTTTTTTTGAATTTGAGTCGTTTGTTCCGCGATGACCTAGGGTGTGTCCTAGGAATCATTCCTTCGAGTCTGTTAAGCATTCCTTATTCCAATAAAAAAGTTGCAGTTTCGTTTCCAAATATGTCTTGTTTCCAATCCTCAATCATTCCGAAACATGATAAAATGCAAAACACACTCAAAGGCATCCCTGGGGTAGAAATGTCCTGTTTCAAAATGTAAGGTACACTAGGATCCCGTGTTTGATTCCTTTACCTATTCCATGTCTGGTGGTAGAAAACCTCCATCTGAACCAATGTTTGTGACAAGCTTTTAGATGATTCTATGACAAACCCGGACTAGCTCCTTGTTTCCCCTATCGATGATGGAAGGCAAGCCTTTTCCCCAACAAAATCATCCCATCTCGAAGAGAGAAGATATCAACCCGTTCTAACAAGGAATTGTTAGTTCCTACCCAAATTAGTTGGCGAAGCCCAGTTTTCAAGGTGTATCCATTTATGACTAAGAGAATAGAGGATCATTTTCAAAGACAGGAAAAAGAGAAAAATTGGAAAAATGAAAAAAAAAAAAAAAAAAAAAAAAAGAAAAATGAAAAAAAGATGAAAGGAAAAGAAAAAAAGGAAAAAAGATGTTGAAGTTATTGCAGAATGCTTTTGGTTGGATGTCAAAGTTACGGAAGCCAGAATTCAAGTCAAGTACCCATAGTTGAAGTTCAATGGGCGAAGCCCAAAAGCTTAAGTAGTAACCTCTTTACCCCTAAGTCCTCCCTGAGACAGTTACCAGGGGATAGTCGGGAATTTTGAGAATCATTCCGTTTGTACTGTTACACCCAGCCTTTAGGGTCCAGATATGGAGATTTGAACCCGCATCAATTTCCAACCCATTTGCACTCGTGGTTCATCAAACCCGAGACACCCATTCCAACCACATCAGCAGCCATAGCCCTTGGCCTTAGCACCACAAAACAAACCTTCAGAATGATGGTTAACCATTCCAACTTGTTATTACCAAGCTCCACATCCCAAAAGATCCAAGCCTTTTACACCTAACCCCAAACACGGGATTTAACGGTACTTTACAGGCTAGATGGGATACGACATGATACCTTAGGTGAAACCTTCGAGTGTGTACACACAATTAAAATGCCAAGTTTATGCACCTTGATCGAACTACGTCGGATTTGATTTCGCTCCACGCGAATACGTAGGCAGTCCTTCAGAATAAGGGATTCAATCCACTCCTCAACCAAGTTGTCATCTTGTCGGTTTCTTACGGGTCTTAACCAAGTCCAAATGAAGCCACCTTTGTTTGAGTCGGTCTTAGCACTCGATGTAGGCTAGGATAAGGATATAGGTTCGGATGAATAGTATCAAGTCTCAGAATGAGCTTTATCTAACGGTTTAGGCAAAGATGCTGAGTCAGATAGATGTGGGTTTGTGTTGGGAACAGAAAGTATGAAAAACCCGCTGAAAAGAAAGACGGCGTGGAAGAAAAATAGTAAAAGCCCGCTGAAAAGAAAGAAGGCGGTGGCAAGAAATGATGAAACTCGCTGAAAAAAAAGGAGGCGAGGAGAAGAGTGACAGAATGTTCCCAACAAAAGTCATGTGTGATGTCTAAGTGCTTTCATAAAATCAGTCTTTGTTTACTGTCTGGGCGAAGCCAACGTTGTTGCTCTGTGAGTATGATCCTCCTTGTCAATGCCAAGTGATCTTGATTCCCATGTGCCCTCGGGAGCACGCCCATGACATACGATATCTCCGTCACAAGTCCGACGATCTTGTGATTCCCATTTGCCATCTTTTGGCGCCAAAATGGCCAATTTACATTTCTACCCTCAACAAGTCCATATTTGAACTAAAACCCATGCACACTTACGGTTTTATTTTCCTTTTTTGTTTTACGGTAGCGGGCTACGCCCACGTTGTTTACGAGTCATACGGAGTGTCTGAGTCGTATTTCATGCTCACCCATCAAAGTTCGATTTCAAAAAATTTCAAAATTCCAAAAAAAAAAAAACTTTTTGCGAATTGTGGATAGATGATCCAAGTAGTAGAATCTTTCCGGGTCGATGATCCAATCTTTCAAAATTCAAAAAATTCAAATTCAACTTTTTGGGTCGATGGCCCAACATACCAAGTAATGTCAAATTCAAAATTCGGGTCGATGACCCAATCATTCAAAATTTTCAAATTCAAAATTCGGGTCGATGACCCAATCATTCAAATTTCCAAATTCAATTTTCGGGTCGATGACCCAGTATTTCAAATGATCCAATTTCAAGATCGATGATCCATATATGCTTATGTGATGATTATTGCTAGTACGTTTTTATGTTTCAAATATAGCAGGATATGCTTCAACTGGGGGCTCTAAAGTCTTCGACTTTAGAGCCATTGCAAACTGGGGCACTGAAGCCGTTGGCTTCAGAGACCATTATCAAGATACAAAGGATGACATCCACCAAGAATTCAATTCAATACAAGAATATGAAATGGAAGAATTCCTTAGCTGAAAGCAAATGATGAAAGCGGCGGCAACCTCCTCGGAAAGTCCCGTCCCATTTGGACACCTGCCAGCAGATGATAAATTTTGGGCAAATGTCAGCAGATGATGAATTTCGGACAAGTGCCAGCCGATGATAAACTTTGGGCATGTGTCAGCAGTTGCCGAACTACGACGCGGGTTTGATTCCGTCAGAAACGGATACGTAGGCGCCTAAGGATAAGGCTCAATCCACTATATATGCAATTTATGGGTCGATGACCAATGATGACAATTTGACGCAACAGAAGCAAGAGTTAATCCCCGACGAAGTTTCAGGTATGATCTCTTCTTATGGCTGGCGAGTTTATATACGCAAGTCTAATGGACTATAAACGACCCGAAGAATCCTCAGGTTGAGAGGGACCTGGGGTATACTTTGACTTTCGCCTTGTCCAAGCCTCAGTCAAAGTGGGGGCTCTGTAGATACCCGTATCCGTCGATATTGGAATTTATAGAGAACCCGACAAACACCCGATGATGATAGGACACATGTATTTTTTAGTTGTCACTGTCATTTATTTGGGTTCGTTTTACGATGTAGAATGAGCGTTGTCGACGGAGTATTTTAATTTAAATGATATTTAAATTAAAGTTTTTAAGGTGAATTCAATTTATTTTATTTTATTTTGAATTTATTTTCCCAAGTTTATTTTATTGAAAATAAAATAAATATTTGATTTGAAAAATCATTTTATGAGTGTATTTGATTTGAAAAGTCATTTATTTTAATGGGTTAATTGATTTGAAAAATCGATTTTAAAAAGCGAAGAAAACTCGTTTTAAAAGCATGTTTTTGAGCTCGATTTTAGCTCGGTTTTTGGGCCCTTTTTCTTTACGAGTTGGCACGAATATCGAGTACACTAACCAACCTAGACCACTACCCATCCAACCCAGCTCGAACCCCCTTAACCATGGCCCAAATTCTCGTCCCAAATCCCCCACAAACAGCCCGCAACAAACGAGCAGCCCCCCTGTTTTGGCAGCTCAATCCCGAGCCCAAAACCCGCTCCAAATACCACCAAAACCCGTACCCATTAACCCTAACCCATACCCTAGTATCCTACCCATATTACCCTAGCTTAATCACCAAGAAAACCCCTCTCAAACCCTCACAAAAGCTGCTGGACAGCAGCTATGCGTGAGCAGGCCCGACTGCCTCTCCCTCTCTTTTACCCTACTTTAACTCCTTATAAATACCCACCCTTCACCATACATTCATTCCTCTAAGTTCTCCATACATCCAATCATCACCCATAAGCTTTAAACCTCAGAAACAAACCCTAATTGCCTCCCAAAAACCCTAAACAAAACCGACACACAAACTGAAACTGTTTGTGTGTCCTCTTCGAAAACCCACTCGTTCCTCCATCAAACCTCCATAAAAACTCGAGTTTCTTGTTCCTAATTAACCACATAACATCCATCTATACATTAGACAAAGAATTACGAGCCAAATTGCCTTTGAGAGTACTAGAAATCCCTCGAAAAACAGAGTGAAATAACACTCTGTTTTCGCGGTTTCTTCTTGTCTGTCCAGTTCTGTTTGTGTTCGTTTTTTGTGCCCAATAACCCAAAACGAGCAGGGGTTGCTTTACGATCCCTGTTCTCCTCTCTTTCTAGTTTCCAAAACATCTTTTAAATCGAATTTTCGTCGTGAAACGAGGGAGATATCATCGTTTGAAAATCGCTGTCCAGAAAGTTTCCAAAACGCGTGTTTGCTTTATTCTTCGTCGACGACGGCCTCTCGAGATAAAATCTACCATCGATTACGACCCAAGACGGTGTCAACGATACATGTAGGTTGAGGGTGCATCAAATCCTCCTCTTTTCCCTTTTATTTCTTTTGTTTTATGCTTGTTTTTTTATTGTCTTTTTTTGTTTGTTTTCGTTTTGTTTATCGTTTGTTCTAATTAACTATGAAACTAGTTAGTCCGAGTATGAGTTAAAGTACCACCATGAACACCCGCGTTGACTTGAGATGGAAAAATAAACCGCTACTTCAGTCGGTCGTACACCCCCGTCTCATTTACATATCCTCGTGTTCAAGGTAGGGCATAAATAAAACAATTGTCTAACTTCGCTCTTCGCTTTCGACCCCCTTATTGTTTCGGCCAAATTGACATACCCTAGGACCCGTTGTATGTTAGTTTAACCTCTGATTGTTAACCTATGACGTATTTAGATGACATTAAATTAATTTAATAACCTAATTAGACACATTAGGGTACATCGACATAGCTTTAAAAATCAACTAACAATTCTGTAAATAATTGAACGCATCTTTCTCATCACTTGATTTCTCGCTAGCATAGGAGTGCGTGATTAGCACCTTCCTATTAACACTCGACGAGTAAGCATTAATTTTATGATATCTGACCTAATTGGACCCTTAGGCCGTGTAGAATAACACACTTGTGCGTTTCTTCTCAATCGATCAATTTGTTTTATAACTTGTTTTCTAACTCGTTTTCTAATCCGTTTTGCAATCATTCGATCTAACTAATGAACCTAACTTAGGAACTAGGTTGGCCTTGTCTTGGCCGTGAGGGTTGCCGTTGGTTTGGGCCGTGAGTTGGCCGTGTGTTTTGTTTTTCTTATTTCGTTTCTCTTTCCTTGTTTATCATTTGTTCTTTGTTGTTTTGTAGCTTGTAATTTATAGTTTGTTTATCGAGTTGTAATCTTTCGAGTTAGTTTTCCTTTTTTACGGGTCAAAACCTCTTTAAAAAAACCTTAGTCTTATTTGGTTAGACGGTTGTTCCCCAATGCCTGTAGGAGCGTAGTAAACCGCATGTTGTTTAAAGCAACATGGCCCGGTTTATGCTAATGCATGCTTTGGTGCGTAGCCCTATGTCTAATTCGGTGAGATTAAGCGAAAGCACGCATTACGAGGAGTGACCCAAGGCCGTGTGTCATGTAGGCCGTGAGTCACCCCCCCCCTTGTGCACGGTTTTCTAGGCCAAACGGCCATGTGTTGCGTCGTGTGTATAGCAATTGTATTTAGATCGAGTTGTATCTTTAATTTGTTGTTGTGTCGGCATGAAATGCCTGGTTTGTAATAGGTAGATCCCAACGGCTCCCCCATTCCCCTTAAGCCTTGTTTGCTTTGTATGTTGTTAGATTAATCGACCCACATGCTAAATTACAACTTTGACAAAGTTAGTTTAGTTGCATCTAAAACGACATAGAAATTGTTGTCACATGATAGGGTTAAAACAACGTTTGCATATCATACATCGTAGTAGCTATGACCTTGTTTGAACTCCGACACTTGACTTAGTAGAGGCCGTTATTGACGGGCGGGGTTGGGTGTCCTTATGGGCTTCCCAACACGTACCCTCACCCCTTACTCAAGATCTATGGTTTGTGGATCCGTCTAAATACCATTGGATTACGAGAGTCATTCAAATCGAGTGATATAGGGTACAAGTCTTTATCTTTAATCACTCGTAGTCGATTGGCTTTATGCTTTTCGATGAAAGGTGTAAAGTTGACTTGAACGGTTCCAAGTTCCCAAAAAACTTGGTGGCGACTCTAGTTTATCTTAATTCGATTCGAAAGAACCTCGAGTCGATTATGCCTGGTGTGGATCCCGCGGACGCAGTTCCCGAGGGCCTTGTCCACACCTAATTTAGAGATTGGGGGTTTTTATGGGTAGTATGTGATGTGTAGCCTTTATGTGTTATATGATAGGAGGAGGGTTCGTAGAAGAGGCTTTTTGAGACAGCTGTTGATACCGTCTGACTGTTGTGCTTTCCAGGTAGGATTTCCTACTCAGTATTAGTCCCATAATGGGATATTGGTGATGTGCTGTATTTGGTTGTTTGATATAATGACTATACTGTGTTTGTGGTTGTGATTGCTGTTGATGGTTCTCGAGATGCGTTCTCGGCTGAGTGGGGTCACTTGTGGGAGTGACTTCACGCCCTAGTTTCGCCCTTCGTGGAACCCGCCACGGAAGGGGATGTGCACATTAATGGACAGGGTTATCGCTCACTATGTGGAGCGGGGATTTGGTGGGTACGGCTGCGGTCCCCCACTGGCAGGGCTGGTCCAGTGGACAGTCAGGATTGAGATGATGGGAATTGGTGTGTGTGTATGTGTGTGTGGTTAATTTGTCTGTTTATCTTATTATTGTTATCTATATTGATTGTGTGATTAGATCGACCCGGTGTTGTTTTGTAAACCTGCGGTAATCCATTCGGGGATGGTGAGCAGATATTGAGCAGGTATTGAGATGAGTACTGGGATAGCTGGGATTGCCACGACATGATGATAGGAGTCTTCCGCTGTAGCCTTTAGTTTATTTACATTTCAGTTAGACAGTCAGTTTGGAATAATGTATCGTACTTTTGGTTTGGTTTGAGGATTGTATTTATTCGCTAAACTATTTATAATAAACGTTGTTTCTCTATTGTTGTTTGATTATCATTGCCTCGGGTAACCGATATGGTAATGTCTTCATACCTGAGTGGTCCTGGTAAGGCACTTGGAGTATGGGGGTGTTACAATAATACTCGTAAAAATAATTTAAACAAGTTTTATTAGCATTTTCTAGTGACCTCTACCCAACTAGATAAATGATTCCAAGACCCAAATTCATATCAACTTAGGCACGGGGTAGCCGATGAAACCCTTATCAATATAACTTGGTGGATTAACCTTTTAATCGATTCTACTTTTAGAACTCTTGGTCGATAAAATTACTCTAATGTTTATCTATAGCCCAAAACACATCCGACAAGGGGACGGGGTAGCCGATGAAACCCTTATCAAAAACTATTGTTGAGTTCAATCCAAATTTCGAATAAATGTGTCCATGATCCAAACCCATATTAACTTGGGCACGGGGTAGCCGGTAAAACCCTCATCAACATGAATTCGGTGGATAGACATTTATCACCCACTTCCCCTACGTAACAAGGTTTGTACCGGCCGAGTGCACTCCCTCACGAAATAGGTTTTCATGGTTTCTACTATTTGGTAAGGCTATGTCTCAATTGATTGTTTTAGCGAGAGGTCATGTCAATTTATTATCTATCACGTTTTAAGTGAACTAAAGCGGTGAACTACGATAATTCTAATTGACACGGTCGATAAACTCGATAAAAAGACAATGCATGTTTTAGTTATGGCGATTTAGCGATGTATGCAACATATAAATAAAATGCAAAGCATAAAATAAATCCTAGTATGGCCTTCCTAAAATAGAAAATCTAATTAACTATTACATATTCGGAAACCAACTCCATTGGTCCCTTGAACTTCGGTTATGGCACGCATCTCGAGGTAACACCGTCTTTATGTATCGCCTTCTTGAATGACACCGTCTTCAAGGAACTCCGGAAAAAATAAAATTACATAACAAATTACATAATTTCCTATTATACATTTGTAAATAAAATAAAATAAATCTATTAAATTACAAAACGGTGATACGAGATCACAATAAATTACAACCGAATCGATATTCCCATACATTTGGGTAATACCAATAAAAACTAAGGCCATACTAAGTAAAATTACATAAAATAAAATTACATAAAATAAAATTATGACAATCATAAAGAAAATGCAGCATTATAATATGTATGAACATGCCCAATTTTATGCTAAATCGCCTTTAAGTAGCCAATATCGTATATTACACGGTTTTTACGGATTTGCGTGATTCAACGTTTTATAATCACAAAAATTACATAAATTCATATTTATGCACAAGTTAATTACCCTAACCTCTTAGGACTCAAAATTAGTCTTCACTAACTATTTGACCATAATTAACTCATATTTCTAAAATTGTTCATTAATGGACTTAATATTACAACAAAAAATGCTATAAACTTCAAATAAATCACAAAAATTCAAATAAATTCAAAATTTGAAATTTAAACTCATGAACATTCTGGAAAAAATACCATGACACTCATAATGTTCAAAAATTTAGGTTAAAAATTTCGAAATTTATCCGGAAAAACAATGTTGCGGTTTATCGGTTTTAACAAATATAGTCATAAAACATGAGAAAAATTATATTTATCAACTTTTCAATTTTAGATCTGAAATGGATAATAAAATGCAACATATGACGTTTTTCCTTAGTCATGGAGTATGTTTTATTAATATTTCACTAATTAAGTCACTATTTATGCTATTTTTCTTCAAAAAATCATAAATCATGCATAAAGACTTCAATATAACCTATTATTTTAGACACATCTTTTAAAATTGCATGTGACAACATACTAAATTTCTATGACCAGATTCGAAATTTATCTCATATTAACCTATTTTCATCTAAATCCGATTTTAAATATGAAAAATCCATATTTCGAGCATAAGAAGTCCAAAAATTATGAAAATTTACAGGTCATCTTAAAATAATATATGTGATAACATATCCAAAAATCACTGAAAAATTCGAAGTTTAGCTAATTTTAGTCCGAAAATGACATTTTATTCATAAAATCATATTTTTAACGCCATTATTATATAATATGAACAATAAAAATCCATAAATTAACCAAAATATCCTAAAAATATTTTAGGACCAGAAACTTTAACATGCATAATAATTTTCGTGATATGTCATAATAACACAAATTTAACAAGTTTTATATGTTAATCGTATAACTCGGAAAAACTTTTAACCGATTTGCATGCAAACAACCAAGGCTCTTGATACCGCTTGTTAGAAATCTTGATTTATAAACTCAACATATTCATATATGTTTTATGTTAATTTAGTCATAAAATTAAATGGTGATCTTATGCATGCAAACAATAATCAATTAAAAGGGAAATCTCCATCTTACATTGGTATTTCGGTTTATATGGGCACAAGAGAGTTCTCCTACTCTCTTGTTCTCCTACTTTCTTGTTCTTGTGCTCTCCTTAATGGATGAACTAGGATTCAAGTGTATAATCCCTCCCAAAGTAAAATACCCAAGACAACAACTTAATAAAATTAATATTTATTATTACTAGAACAATATTAATTTTGTATAAAAATTGACCCAAAAATATTTAATTTTGGTCTCTTAAAACCGGTTAAGAGAGAAGGAAGAGGAAGGTTTTTATCTTTCTAAAAGTTCTTATTTTTAGATGGATGATAGAATGAATTTTTCACTAGTTAACATTATAGTGAATATAAGGTAAATAATAGAGCAAAACTCTTGGCTTTGCTCCATCAAAAACCGGGTAAAGGGGGGAAGAGAAGGGACCAATGCATGCACTAGTTGTTCTTCACAATAATCACTAGGTTGCATGGCTAGAAAATTAGGGAAATCATTATGCTTACCACTCACACAATAAACATAATATTTCCTTAATCCTCCCATTATTTTCGGCTAACATGGATAAAATGGACTCCATTTTATCTGTGTCAATTTGTCAATTTGTCATATGTCACATGTCACATGTCACATAAAATTGTTATGTATTTTTAACATATTAAAAATCAACGTATTAACAAAAATACGTCATATACAAAAATCGACTTAGTAATTCATAATTACTTTTACCAAAATATTTTACCAATTGATAAATCACAACATCTTGTATTTATAATAATTAATTCATTCAAAAGCAATTGTTTCCTTAAACAATAATTTCATCTAAGTAATGAAACAATTCAATTACTTAGACCGTATCTTATTTAATCAATTTCAATAAGACACGTAAATATTACTTCCAAAATCGTCCGTCAATTTTAAGTAATTTAATTGACCCGTATCGTCATACGATCAATTAAATGATCAATTAAGTGTGTTATCCTTTAGGTATGACCTAAGGGGATCAACTGATCACCACCGTCTCACGACAGTAATGTCAAACTCTAGTCAGTCAATCATTACCGATATGTGTGGACCAGTTGACAGTAAAATATTACTTCCCAATTGTATTCTTTATAATGAGACTTAAACATGTGATCATCATGATCAATAGTTGTGATCGCATTATTGTCGGAGGACACATTCCAACACTTTGAACCACCAAAGCCTTTGAAGCTTGTAGAGCTTATAGAGCTTGTTGCCTTTTTGAGATATTCTTCTTTGGAAGTGCCTTGCTTCCACCTTTTGTCCTAGCCATCTTCTCCTTGTATGTAGTAACACCAAAGGTATGCTTGATTTCTTTAAGTTTCAATAAGACCCAAATCAATTTAGGATAGTTGAATTTTGCCTTGTATCCTAAAAATCGATTCAAACTTTGAAGATTTTGGTGTTTTAATTGCTTGTTGATGACAGAGGAGTGATTTGTTTGAGTTTTGAGGGAGTTTGGAATTAATTTGGGTGAATTTGGTTGAGAAATTTGATTTTTGTGGATGGAGGGATTGAGGGTTTTGGAGATGTGGTTGTGTTTTGAATAAGTAAAATGAAATGGGAAAGGTGGGGTTTTAATCCCGTTGGATTTGAATTACACAGGGGAGACGAGCGGATTCTGGGTCGGGACGCTCGGATTCTGCTTCAGTTTGCTTCAGAAAATAAGACCGTGCTGAGACGAGCGTCTTTCTGAAGGGAGACGAGCGGATTTACTTGAGGACGCTCGGATTCCCTGTCAGGAGGAAATCCTAAATTTTACCAGCAGTAAGACGAGTGGATCCTCTGTGAGACGAGCGTCTTGACTGAGACGAGCATATTCTATATGGAGACGCTCGGATCTTCAGTCCGACCAAAATCTTTCTTTTCCAGCTCTCTCAGGACGAGCATCTTCTTCCCAGGACGCTCGAATTTTCGTCAGGACGAGCGGATTGTTGTCGGGCCGCTCGGATTGTCCTTATACCTCACGAATTCAGTTCCACCCGTGGGTATTTCATAACCCGTGTCATTTACTCTTCATTCCTTTGGTCTTCATTGTGGGGGCGCTACGAAGGCTTAGATAGCCTAGGCAATTGTTATCCCCACACTATGTCAAAACACTACACATCAATAAACATATAAGTCCCTCCCTCACTTTCTCTCGAAATGATAATCTTGATCAAGGCATAAAAATACAAACCCAAAATTGACAAAAATGCAATACAATAAGTAAAATGCAAGTTAAGGAGTAAGAATATTTACAAATTGTGGTTTAGGGAAGACTCCACCAAACTCTCATCCATGTATGAGATGTCAAGGGAGCATAGCCAATGTGTTGTTGATGTTGCTCAATACCTTGAAGAAGTAGTCTGTGGACAAGGCCCTCGGGAACTGCGTCCGCGGGATCCACACTAGGCATAATCGACTCGAGGTTCTTTCGAATCGAATTAAGACATATTAGAGTCGCCACCAAGTTTTTTGGGAACTTGGAACCGTTCAAGTCAACTTTACACCTTTCATCGAAAAGCATAAAGCCAATCGACTACGAGTGATTAAAGATAAAGACTTGTACCCTATATCACTCGATTTGAATGACTCTCGTAATCCAATGGTATTTAGACGGATCCACAAACCATAGATCTTGAGTAAGGGGTGAGGGTACGTGTTAGGAAGCCCATAAGGACACCTAACCCCGCCCGTCGATAACGGCCTCTACTAAGTCAAGTATGGATTTCAAACAAGGTCATAGCTACTACGATATATGAAATGCAAACATCGTTTTAACCCTAACATGTGAAGTTTCTATATCGATTTAGATGCAACTAAACTAACTTTGTCAAAGTTGTAATTTAGCATGTGGGTTGATTGATCTAACAACATACAAAACAAAGCAAACAAGGCTTAAGGAGGAAAGGGGGAGCCGTTGGGATCTACCTATTACAAACCAGGCATTTCATGACGACACAACAACAAATTAAAGATACAACTCGATCTAAATACAATTGCTACATACAACGCAATACACGAAAACACACGGCCATTTGGCCTAGAAAACCGTGCACAAGAGGGGTGGCCCACGGCTCACATGACCCACGGCCTTGGGTCACTCCTCGTGATGTGTGCTTTCGCTCAATCTCATCGAATTAGACATAGGGCCACGCGCCAAAGCATGCATTAGCATAAACCGGGCCATGTTGCTTTAAACAACATGCGGTTTACTACGCTCCTACAAGCATTGGGGAACAACCGTCTAACCAAACAAGACTAAGGTTTTTTGAAGAGGTTTTGACTCAATAAAAGAAAAATAACTCGAAGATTACAACTCGATAAACAAACTATAAATTACAAGCTACAAAACAATAAAGAACAAATGATAAACAAGGAAAGAAAAACGAAATAAGAAAGACAAGAAACACGGCCAACTCACGGCCCAAACCAACGGCCACCCTCACGGCCAAGACCAGGCCAACCTAGTTCCTAAGTTAGGTTCATTGGTTAGATCGAATGATTGCGAAACGGATTAGAAAACGAGTTAGAAAACAAGTTATAAAACAGGTTGATCGATTGAGAAGAAACGCGCGAGTGTGTATTCTACACGGCCTAAAGGGTCCAATTAGGTCACAATATCATAAGATTAATGCTTACTCGTCGAGTGTTAATAGGAAGGTGCTAATCACGCACTCCTATGCTAGCGAGAAATCAAGTGATAAGAAAGATGCGTTCAATTAGGTTATAGAATTGTTAATCGATTTTTAAAGCTATGTCGATGTACCCTAATGTGTCTAATTAGGTTATTAAATTAATTTAATGTCATCTAAATACGTCATAGGTTAACAATCAGAGGTTAAACTAACATACAACGGGTCCTAGGGTATGTCGAATTGGCCGAAACAACAAGGGGGTCAAAAGCGAAGAGCGAAGTTAGAAAATCGTTTTATTTATGCCCTACCTTGAACACGAGGATATGTAAATAAGACGGGGGTGTACGACCGACTGAAGTAGCGGTTTATTTTCCCATCTCAAGTCAACGCGGGTGTTCATGGTGGTACTTTAACTCATACTCGGACTAACTAGTTTCATAATTAATTAGAACAATCGATAAACAAAACGAAAAACAAACAAAAACAAGACAATAAAAAACAAGCATAAAACAAACGAAATAAAAGGGAAAAGAGGAGGATTTGATGCACCCTCAACCTACATGTATCGTTGACACCGTCTTGGGTCGTAATCGATGGTAGATTTTATCTCGAGAGGCCGTCGTCGACGAAGAAATAAAGCAACACGCGGTTTTTGACAAATCTGGACAGCAACTTTCAAACGATGATATCTCCCTCGTTTCACGACGAAAATTCGATTTAAAAGATGTTTTGAAAACTAGAAAGAGAGGAGAACAGGGATCTTAAGGCAACCCCTGCTCGTTTTGGGTTATTGGGCACGAAAAACAAGCACAAACAGAACTGGACAGACAAGAATAAATCACAAAAACAGAGTGTATAACACTGCTTTTTCGAGGGATTTCGTGTACTCTCAAGGGCAATTTGGCTCGTAAATCTTTGTCTAATGTGTAGATGGATGTTATGTGGTTAATTAGGAACAAGAAAATCGAGTTTTGATGGAGGTTTGATGGAGGAACGAGTTGCTTTTCGAGGAGGACACACAAACAGTTCAGTTTGTGTGTCGGTTTTGTTTAGGGTTTTTGGGAGGCAATTAGGGTTTGTTTCTGAGGTTTAAAGCTTGTGGGTGATGGTATGATGTATGGAGAACTTAGAGGAATGAATGTATGGTGAAGGGGTGGTATTTATAAGGAGTTAAAGTAGGTTAAAAGAGAGGGAGAGGCAGTCGGGCTTCATCACGCATGGCTGCTGTCCAGCCGTTTTTGTGAGGGTTTGAGAGGTGTTTTCTTGGTGATTAAGCTAGGATAATATGGGTAGGATACTAGGGTATGGGTTAGGGTTAATGGGTACGGGTCTTGGTAGTGTTTGGAGCGGGTTTTGGGCTTGGGAATTGGCACGCAAAACAGGGGGCTGCATTGGTTATGCGCGGGCTGTTGGGGGGTTCGAACAAGGGTGGATGGGTAGAGGCTTGGGTTGGTTAATGTACTCGAGATTCGTGCCAATTCGTAAAGGAAACGGGCTCAAAAACCGAGCTAAAATCGAGCTCAAAAACATGTTTAAAAACGAGTTTTCTTCGCTTTTAAAATCGATTTTTCAAATCAAATAACCCATTAAAATAAATGACTTTTCAAATCAAATATACTCATAAAATGATTTTTCAAATCAAATATTTATTTTATTTTCAATAAAATGAACTTGGGAAAATAAATTCAAAATAAAATAAATTAAATTGAAATCACCTTAAAAAGGACTTTAATTTAAATATCATTTAAATTAATAAAATGAACTCACTAAAAAACATTAATTTAAATATCATTTAAAATAATAAAATAAATTCACTTAAAAAAAAATTAATTTAAATATCATTTAAATTAATAAAATACTTCATCGACGACGCCCATTCTACCTCGTAAACGAGCTCCAAAAAATGACAATGACAACTAAAGAATACATGTGTCCTATCATCATCGGGTGTTTGTCGGGTTCTCTATAAATTCCAATATCGACGGATACGGGTATCTACAGAGCCCCCACTTTGACTGAGGCTTGGACAAGGCGAAAGTCAAAGTATACCCCAGGTCCCTTTCGACCTGAGGATTCTTCGGGTCGTTTATAGTCCATTAGACTTGCGTACATAAGCTCGCTTGACCATAAGAAGAGACCATACCTGAAACTTCGTTGGAGATTGACTCTTGCTTCTGTTGCGTCGAAATATCATCGTTGGTCATCGACCCATAAATCGCATAAATGGTGGGTTGAGCCTTATCCTTAGGCGCCTACGTATCCGTTTCTGACGGAATCAAACCCGCGTCGTAGTTCGGCCGCTGCTGACACATGCCCAAAGCTTATCATCTGCTGGCATTCGTCCAAAATTCATCATCTGTTGACATTTGCCCAAAATTTATCATCTGCTGGCGCTTGTCCGAATGGGACGGGACTTTCCGAGGAGGTTGCCGTCGCTTTCATCATTTGCTTTCAGCTACGGAATTCTTCCATTTCATACTCTTGTATTGAATTGAATTCTTGGTGGACGTCATCCATTACATCTTGATAATGGTCTCTGAAGCCAACGCCAGAGCTCTGATTTGTAATGGCTCTAAAGTCGAAGACTTTAGAGCCCCCAGTTGAAGCATATCCTGCTATATTTGAAACACAAAAACGTACTAGCAATAATCATCACATAAGCACATTTGGATCATCGATCTTGAAATCGGATTATTTGAGATACTGGGTCATCAACCCGAAAGTTGAATTTGAAAATTTTGGATGATTGGGTCATCGACCCGAAAATATGTTGGGCCATCGACCCTTCGAAATTGAATTTGAAAAAAAATTGGGTCATCAACCCAAAATTTGAACATGTTGAAGATTTTGAATAATTGGGCCATCGACCCGAAATTTGAATTTGAAACGAATCATAAAAAGTTTTTGAAATTTTGAAATTTGAAAGGTTTTGAAAGGTTGAATCATCGACCCTTGATGGGTGAGCATGAAATGCGACTCAGACATTCTGTATGACTCGTGGACAACGTGGGCGTAGCCCGCTACCGCAAAACAAAAAAAGAAAATAAAACCGTAAGTGTGCACGGGCTTTAATTCAAATGTGGACTCGTCGAGGGTAGAAATGTAAATCGGCCGTTCTGGCGCTCCCCAAAATGCGATAGATGTGCGAAAACCCGATGCATTGTACCAAGGACTGGTGTGAACTGGGGCGGGCCTAAGAGGCGCGCGACCGAGGCCCACACGGCTCAGAAAAAAACGGCACCTTAGGGGTGTCATCCTAGATGCTTCCTTCCCTTATACTTTCTATATATAAGGAAGAGCTGTATTGCCAAATTTATTCTGCTTTCCCCCAAACTGGTGCAAATAACATAAATCATTATGAATAATCTAGCGAGTGCTATGCGAGCGTGGGGAGACAGAACTTCATCGGCGCAGAGAGACAAGAATTAAAGACCGCTCAATCGGCGCAATTACTTCCCTTACGCCGAGATCCCCCTTCAACTGCGATGTTGGAACACTTTGTCTTAGCTATTGGGATCCTTATAACCATGTCTTTGCTTTTCCCGAGGGGGAGATCCGCCCTCTACCCGAAGAGTTTTACGCCCGGGAGGATGGGATGCTGAGGCCATACCGGCTATACCTAAATTTCATTCAGGGTGGCGTGGAACATATCTAGACTGCCTTGGCCTTTCCAGGACGGAGTCTGAGGGGATAGTTACTGGTGACGAAGTCAACCTTTTTGCTATTCATCGGAAATTTTGTATCTTGCGAAACAATACTTTACTGCCAGCGTACTGCCGCAGGGCCTTTGGATTGATCATGCTACACCTTTATGTCTTCGAAGGTAGGATGAACAAGACAACTTGTGTAGGACAAGCGAAGCTTTTGTCTATTGTGTCTCAGATGGAGACGGGACATAACCCTTCCTGGATTATTCTCGCTGAAACCCTCCGGGGTTTAGATGCTAAGAAGATGAACCCTGGTGCCGATTGGTCGGGATGCTCCCGTCTATTGCAGGTAACAAAATCTATTCTCCTGATTTCGCATCCCTGAGTAATTTTCCTTTTATCACAATTCTTGTGTTGTTGCCACGTTTTTGTTGCATTCTGCCACGATTTTGTCACGATTTTGTTGCATTCTGCCACGATTTTGCTGTATTCTGCCATGATTTTGCTGTATTCTGCCACAATTTGGCTGTATTCTGCCACGATTTTGCTGTATTCTGCCACGATTCCTGCCACAATTCCGTTTTTTCCTTCTTTTTCTTTTTTCCTTTTTTTCTTTCGTTTTTTTTGTCACGTTTTTTTTCTTTTTTCGTTTGTTTCTTTTTTTTTTTGTTTTTTTCGTCTTTTTCATGTTTGTTTTTTTTCTTTTTTTCTTTTTTTTTCTTCTTTTCTTCAGGTGTGGCTTTGCGAGAGATTTTGGCTCTTTGCCCCGCCGCGTGAGCCCAGCTCGTATCTCGCTCGTATGCTGACTATGCGTGCCAAGCGGTATGAAGACGAGCATCAAAATGACCTTGCCTATTGGCGAAACAAACTGACAGAAGGGGAAGGTCGCCCTCTTTGCTGGTTCATGCCTTGGCTTCGCCTCAAATCCTTTACTATCCTTAGGAATATGACAAGACCAGGACGTTTGCAACCACCGGGTTTAGAGAGGTCTATTCACATTTACCCTGACCGCGTCCTGCGTCAGATGGGCCGCAGACAAATAATTCCCAAGTGTGAGGCTGTTCTGGGACGAGCAAGAGAGCTGAATTCATCTATATGTGATGATTGGCTCAAGAGGTGGCACCAAAGGCGTCTTTGGTACGTATCTGCGCGCCCTCAGACTACCTGGGTATCCCCGTCTTATACTAAATGGCTTAAAGAGAAGACCGAATCAGGTAAGGACTTGTGTCGGAAGGATGAGCTTGTCGACATCAAATATTATGACAAAAGCAGAAGCAGTCGCGACTTCTTTGTTAACGATCTTTCGTCTGCATCGGGACCTGAAGCTAAGACTGAGAAGACTCCTAAGACCGACTCACAGCGACGGTGTGTGGGAACGGTTGGGTTCAAAGGCACACTCGGGCTCAACCTTAGAAGGGAGGCTTGGTCCTCGCTTGAGTGTAAAAGATAGGTTGGGCCCTCGGGAGGAAATGACGATTCCTCCTAAGAAGCGCGCTAGATTTAACGCAACTACCCCTCCTCTGCGGGGAGCCTCGGTCACGTGACCCAAAAGGCAAAGGGAAAAAGAAGATGTAGGAGCCTTCGACTCCAAATATATTATTTGATACTACTACTTATTATTTGTTGCTAGCTGTTTTCTTTTTTTTTTCTTTTGAAGGATGTAATGGGCATCGCCCGATCTTTAATAAGACTTACTATCTATTAAAATTCCCAGTTTCTGCATAAAATTTCATTTTATTCAAGGAAGGGTCGGTTGTACTCTTTTAAAGAGTCGCCTACGTATCTCGTTATCAACAGAATCAAACCGAGCTCGTAGTTCCACAAAACAAATGCGCTACAATCATCGATTTATAACGCACAAAAAGCAGCGAAGCAAAAGTGTCGCGGCCTAGACTCGCTCACGAGCATTGCAATTCAAAATTTTATTTTACGACATTGAGAATGAGTTCTACGGATAGTACTTCTTCAGTTGATCTAAATTCGTCGGATTCGCAAAATCATTTCCATCTAGATCCGTCAGTCTGACTGCGCCTCCCGATAATATTTTCTTTACCAGATAAGGACCGGCCCAATTCGGCTTGAATTTTCCCCTCGGGTCAATTGGTAGTAAAGCGCGAACGGACTTTAGGACTAAATCTCCATCTTTTATTCCTCGAGGTTTCACCTTTTTGTTAAATGCCCTTTGTATCCTTTTCTGATAGAGTTGAACATGGTGCAACGCATTTAGCCGTCGCTCGTCGAGCATGACCAAGGAATCATACCGGCTTGCAGCCGATCGGCTTTGAGGACGACTTTCTAACGAGAATCCTTAAAGAAGGTACCTCTAATTCGATAGGCTGGACTGCTTCCATCCCATATGTTAAATAGAACGGAGTTGCTCCGGTTTGTGCGAATAGACGTTCTGTATCCCCATAGTGCGAACGGTATCTTCTCTGGCCATTCGCGATAATTGTCGGTCATCTTTTTGAGAATCACAGTGATTGTCTTGTTGGCGGCTTCCACTGCACCATTCGTTTGAGGTCGATACGGTGACGACTTGTGGTGTTTGATTTTATACTTTTCAAGTATTACGGCAGTTTCGGCCTGGAAGTGAGTGCCATGGTCGCTAATGAGCTCATGCGGCACCCCTTATCTGCAAATGATTTCATTCTGAATGAACTTTGCTACCTGCTTTGCTTGTAGAACCTTGTATGATTTCACTTCTACCCACTTCGTGAAGTAATCGATGGCGACTAACATGAAACAATGCCCACCTGTTCCAGATGGGTTGACCTTTCCAATAATGTCGATTCCCCATGTTGAGAAAGGCCATGGTGATGTCAAAGTATATAATGATGATGGCGGCACATGCCGTACGTTTGCGAAGATTTGGCAATTATGGCAATGTTTGACATATTGGCGACAATCTGTCTCCATCGTGGTCCAATAATACCCTAATCTCATGATTTTACGAACCAGCATATGGGCATTCATGTGTGGGCCACACTCTCCGTCATGGACTTCTTCCATGACTCTTTTCGCAGTTGGTGAGTCTATGCATCGCAGAAGGATATTTTGCGCGGTCTTTTTGTACAATTGTCCGTCATTGGTTCTAACGAACTGAGCGGCTAGCATTCGAATAGCACGCTTTCCGCGGTTATCCATGTCGGGTGGATACTCTCCTGATTCTTTAAATTTCAGAATAGCGTGATACCAAGGTTCGGCCTCGGTTTCTTCTGTGTCTCCGATTACATTAACATAAGCAGGTGATGATCTTCGTTCGACACATATCGGCATAGTATCCATATGATCGATATGTTGATCGGATGACTAGCTTTGATAGTGCATCAAAGAACCGGTTTTCGTCTCTGGGGAGGTGCACGTACTTGACCTCGGTGAACAACTTTTCTAGTTCTTCGATTTTTGCTTGGTACGGAGCCAAGCTATCACTTCGGGTTTTCCACGTCCCGGCTACTTGATTGATCACTAATGACGAGTCCCCATGTACTACAAGCTTTTTGATGCCTAACTCGAGAGCACTGTGCAAACCGAGTAGGCATGCATCATATTCGGCCACGTTATTAGTGACGTTAAAGTCCAACTTGATCGAAATGGGAACATGTTCACCTTCTGGTGAAATGAGTAGAACTCCTATCCCGTATCCCCTGTAGTTCGATGCTCCATCGAAATAGAGGTCCCACGTATCATTGTCTATGTGAACGATATCTTCGTCGGGAAACGACCACGTATCCACAACCTCAGTTTCTTCTATCGGGTTATCCGCCAGGAAGTCAGCAACCGCCCTTCCCTTTATCACTTTTAGCGGTACATATTTCAGGTCAAACTCGGAAAGCATTAAAGTCCATCTTGACACCCTGCCGTTCAGAATTGGTTTTTCAAACAAGTATTTGATTGGGTCCATCTTCGAGTGGATGCAGACACTATGACTGAGCATGTAGTGCCGTAACTTCTTTGTCGCCCATACTAAAGCCAAACATGTCTTTTCGAGCTGAGTATACTTGATTTCATACTCCAAGAACTTTTTACTAATGTAGTAAATCGCTCTTTCCTCTTTATCGACTATCTGCGACAAAGATTGCCCCCATTGCAAAGATCCGTGATGTAAGATACAATAAAAGTGGTAACCCAGCCGTTGGTGGGCTGAGCACGGGAGGGGAAGACAGTATTTCTTTGATCTTATCGAACGCAGCTTGGCAGTGATCATCCCATACGACGTGTTCCCCGACCTTCAATTTCTTGAAAATTGGCTCGTATATCATCGTTAGCCTTGCCACGAACCGACTTATATATTGGATTCTTCCCAGGAAACCTCGAATTTCCTTCTCGGTTTTCGGGTGAGGCATTTCCATTATGGCCTTTATTTTCGATGGATCCACCTCAATGCCACGGTGGCTAACGATGTGACCCAACAGTTTGCCGGATGTGACTCCGAATGCGCATTTTTGTGGATTCAACCTCATGTTATACTTGCGCAATCGTTCGAAGAATTTGCGTAGTGTACCAAGGTGGCCATCACGCTCCTTTGACTTGACAATCATGTCGTCGACATAAACCTCGACCTCCTTGTGCATCAAATCATGTAACAATGTTGTCGCGGTCCTCTGGTATGTAGCCCCTGCGTTTATCAACCCAAAAGGCATTACTGTGTAGCAATAGGTTCCCCATTGCGTTCGAACGCGCTTGATCTTATGCATATCTTCTTTCGCCATCTTGATCTGATTATAACCGGCGTATCCATCCATAAAGGATAGTAACGCGTGTTTTGCCGTGTTGTCAACCAGGATGTCGATGTGAGGTAATGGGAAATCGTCCTTCGGACTTGCCTTATTTAAATCCCTAAGTCAACACAAACCCGAACTTTACCATCTTTCTTAGGCACTGGAACGACGTTAGCCACCCGGTCCAGAGTATTCGACACCTTGATGAACCCACTTTGAGTTGCTTGTCGATTTCTTCTTTGACCTTCGAGAGACCAATCTGTATGCATTTTGCGTAGTTTCGCTTGACCGCTTATATCCCGGCTTGATTGGGATCCTGTGCTCTGCAATTTCCCTATCAATGCCTGGCATGTCTTTGTAGGACCATGCGAAAACATCTTTGAACTCATGTAACAACCAAATGAACCCTTGTCTTTCGGTGGGACTTAAAGTAGTTCCTATTTTAAGCTCATGTGGTTCTAAGGTTGTACCTACATTGATAGTTTCGGTATCTTCGATGATCGAAGTTTTCTGTTCGTACTCTTCCAACCCTTTTATCAACTGTAGAGGTGGTTCCATTTCTTCTTCTTCTTCTTCTTCGACCAACTGTCCATCCTCGACCTCAGTCTCAATGTCATTATTAAAACAATCATTTTCAAAATTTGAATTGCAATGTAAGTAAGACAAGTCGTAAGCAAACTGGTTCATATTATTATTGATTTGAAATTGCGCGAAATGCGCTAACATTTGAGCCAACTGGTCAGAGCTCAGTGGCGAGATAGGGGTATTCGGGACAGGCCCCGGAATACCACCATTAGGAAAAGGTGTAGGAAGGGAAAGCTAGGGGAGGGGTATTTTCAACACCTGACTCCTTAGACTCAATCTTAGGACCTAACTCGGACTCGGACTCGGACTCGGACTCGGACTCAGAATCGGTAACATCATCTGGCTTGAACATCTCTCCTTCTCCCGTTGTCAACTTGAAAAGGAGTCCTTTGTTGTCAGTCCACTTGATTGTTTTCCGCCATCCCGTGTTGGTCCTAAGAGGATCCACATCGGTGATGAGGGTAGATGGGTCAAATCGCTCGCTTCTCAGGATCATGCTTACCAAATCTTCGTTTGGCATTGGCGATTTCTTCTCTTCACCGAAAAGAAGACCCATAGCTTTCTCGTCATTTATTGGATCCGGTTTGGTTTCTACTGGCATCACGGTCAGAATGTCTTCAGGGATGTAGTAGCAATCTTGGAATACTTCGATTCCTGGGACCATAAGGTTCTTCTTTGGGTCAAAGATAGGTTCGGGGAAGTCCATGCAAGGGAGTTCTTCCCCAGCTTTCACGAAGTGACCATTGAGAGTTAGGTGATACGGTCTCATTTTAATATCTCGATCTTCGATCGTTCTTCCCCTCTTTTCCCGTAGATCTTTCTCAGTGGGCTCATATCCAAGCCCGAAAGTTACTCCTTTGGCTACGGGTGGTTTCAACTCGAAAGCCTCCTCCTTTCTAGGATATAAAGAGAAGCCGAAGTACTTCCCAGTTTTGAGAATCACCTCGCAGACATGACTTCCCGTATATAGATCCATATTTCCGGAGTTCAGCTCGATCATGTTGACAATCTCGAAACCACATGCGTCATTGGTAGCTTCGACCCTTACGCCGGAAGTAATGTCTCCTCCTGCTCTGATAATTGGCGTGGCGTCAATGGTGACGGTTTTGCCATTGAGTGGGACCTTGATTTTTCGATGCAGCGTTGATGTTACGGCCCTTGTAGCGTGGATCCAAGGTCTCCCCAACAATAAGTTGAAGGATGAGCAAATGTCAATTACTTGGCAACTCACTTTCTTTTCCACTTGCCCAGTCTGTACTACTAGATCGACAAGTCCACTTACTCGACGCACGGTGCCATCGAATGCCCGGACCGTCTGCTGCGTAGTGGGGATGAAGTCATTCTTCTCCAAGCCCAGAATATGCGCCGTTTTCAGAGGGAGTACGTTGACAGCCGATCCGTCGTCAACCAAGGTCATAGGGATGTGCTTGTTGAGACACACGGTAGCAATATAGAGGGCCAGGTTATGTCGAGGCCCGAACGGTGGCAGATCTTCGTCGGAGAATGTCACGGCGTTGGTAATCCGAGGCCGATTCGGGCGATGTGAGTGACCATGTCCGCAGGAGTAGTATTTGACGACACGGTCATGTTCATCAAAGCTTGTAACAAAGCTTGACGATGTTCGAAAGAGCTCAGGATAAGTTGCCAGATAGACACGTCGGCCTTAGTCTTTTGGAGTTGCTTGATGAGGGAAGCCTCGGAGGTCGACCCTTCACCAAGAACTTCGACCACTACCGGCTCTTTGAGAGGCGTCTTGTTCGGGGTATCTTTAGCTTTCTCCACACGATACGGGCGTCCGGATCTAGTCAAATGGTTTGACTCTAGGGCATCTTGCCTCACCTTTAAGATTTCTTCTTGGGTTTGAGGAATTATCGCACCTTTGACGAGGTAAACATCATCCTCGTCATCGGCCCAAACGCCATTGATTTCATTGCCGCTTCGGAGTATGTAGGGAGTACAATCGACAACAAAATCCCCGAATGTAATCTCGTTTCTCGAGCTTGGTAGGAATTCGGAGCAATCTACGAATATTCTTCCGACGTAAACCCCTTTTAGACGACATGGGCGAATCAAGTGAGAGTAATCGACACTATCTTCGGTAGAGACAAAGTTAGTGTGGTCGCCAAACGGATTGGTGACGTTGTTGGGCTTTATGGCCGGGATTGGGAGCGTTCCGTTCTCAATCATATCTTGAATTTCGTGCTTTAGTCTAAAGCACCTTTCAGTATCGTGTCCCTTCCCTTGATGAAAGGCACAGTAAGCATTTGGTTTGTACCATTTGCCTTGTTGTTCAGCAGGTGGATCCGGAGTTGGACCAATAGGCTTCAGCTTTCCTTGGGCTATGAGCCTTTGGAGAGCATAGGCGTAAGTGCACCCGATATCAGTGAATACCCTCGGAGCTTGGCGCGGAGGCCTTTTTGACTGTCCATCTAAGAGATTGACAGTTTCAACAAAGTGGGTCTGGGTGCTTTTGCTTTAGATGACGAAGCCCCTTGGTATCCCTTTGGCTTCTCGGCTTCAAAAGAATTCGGACATCGTCCTCTACCTTTATCCCGATCCTTATCAATTCTTTGAAAGAACCAAAATTTTGGTATTTCAGAGCATTACGGTAAACAGGTCGTAAATTCTTCACGAACTTATCTACCATTTCAACTTCATCAGGCTTCTTAGCTAACTTCACGCTTTCAGCGCGCCATCTTGCGAGGAATTCAGTAAAGCCCTCTTTCTCCTTTTGTGTCATAACCTCCAAAGTTCTTATGTTGGTTTGAATCTCAACATTGTCAGCATAGTGCTTACAGAACTCCACCGTAATATCTTCGAAAGTGGGGAAGTTCTTAAGGTCAAGATTGTAGAACCACACCTTCGGGTGTTCTCCCGCAGATTGGGCAAAAATTTCAGAGAGCATATCGCAGGTACTCCCTTGATGCTAAGTACCCTTTATAGGCCTTAACATGGTGGATCGGATCTTCGGTGCCCTTGAACTTTGGGATGTCGGTGAGTACCATGTTCGTGGGCAACTTGTCCGAATCGGGGCATAGGCCCTAGCATTCTCATAGTGGATGTTCTTCCCCTGGGAGAGTTTCAAACGGTCTTCGATGAACTTGAACCGTTTCTCCGGATCGATCGAGGTGGAGGGGAATCTTCACCCACTTAGATTCGATTGCATCCATTCGGGTCATCATGAGGTTCACGGCCTCGGTGAGCTTGTTAACAGCATCTTCCATTGCTTGACGTCGGGTTTTTGGCGGCCTTTCTACAAGAAAACCCCCATCGAGTCAATATTTAAAGTAAGAGCCCCTGCACACTTAAGGACTCGACCCCAACTTGACTCAAACAAAGACTCGACTTGAGATTGACTAAACAAGGGTTCGACTCACGGTTTGAATTAGACCTTGGTTCATTTTAGACTAGGCAAAACAACATGACTCGAACTGTCATAACTCGATTCTAAACTGGACTTGGTGTGACTAAACCCGTGATTGGGCTAACATAGCCCATGGGTTCATGTGAAACGTCCTAAAGGGCCTAGCTTGGACGTTTTTTGTGGACTATCCTAGACCAAAAGGTCGACCAACATGACCCAAAGCCCAAGAGGTGAGCTTGGGTGACCCAACAAGGTCGTGTTCTAGACTCTTGGGATGAAAAAAACGTCTAGCCTAACACGGCCAGGACCCGGGCATGACTCGACGCATTTCATGCTTGGTTGAGGTTCGAGAGGCATTTTGGATTGATTTTGAAAAACGAAGGATTGATTTGAAAATGAGATTTGAAATGGGCAGCATGCCGGCTATAAAAGCTCATTTTGGGCCGAAAATTCTAGTCCTATTTGGGCAGCATTCCGCGTTTTTAAAACCATGCTATTTTGAAAGTAAGTTGTTCAAAAGTTCGGTTTTGAAAAGGACATGGGAATTTTTGAAAAAGATTTGGGAAAACAAATTGCACATTGTCATTCTCATGTTATAAGGATGTATGCTCCTAGACATCTCTAAGTCTCGGCAAGTCTTCTATAAGAAGGTCTATGCCCTCCATCCTTTTGCGGTCTTATAGAGCAAGGTGTCTTAAGGTAAAGTACCTAGAAGATCGTCCCCACCATCAAGAACCACGCGAGGCGAAGTGGAAGCGAGCAATGTGCAGCTTCCTAGCATAGTGGGACGTCGCCCCCCCACGCATCACGAAGAAACGCTGGGACGGCCCGGGCAAGTCCTTAAGGGTTTATGCATGAATCGTAGCACTATGAGTAATGTTTTACTTTCCAACACTTTCTTTTCAAGTTTCACCTGGGAGGAAAAGACCCTAGAAACACAGTGTAACTAGTCCTCTTTTCCCCAGCGGAGTCGCCAAACTGTGGACAAGGCCCTCGGGAACTGCGTGAAGGAAATGTAGATTCATATACATGTTAACATACTCTTATATGTCTAAATAATTTGTCATAAAATTAATTACGGATCTTATGCATGCAAACAATAATATAAATAGAGGAGAAATTATGTCCTTACATAGTAGATTTCGGCTATTAGGGCACAAGAGAGATCACCTTTCTCTTCTTGTTCTTGAGCTTTTCCAATGGAAGAACAAAGATCTAAGTGTAAGATCTCTCCCTATGTATTATACCCAAGGCTCCTCTTAATATAATTAATATTACAAATACTAGTTATAATATTAATCAAAGGTAGAAAATTGAACCAAAACTTTTATAAAACACTTATTTGTTTCGGTTTTTAAGAGAGAAGAAGAGAGGATTTTATCTCACTAGAAATCTCTATATTTGATGATGGAATAGAATGAATAATAATCTACAACATTTTGTATATTATTGGGTAAAATTATAAGAAAAACAATGATGAATTTTTCTTCCCAAAACCGTGTAAGAGGAGCTTTAGGGTGAGCCAATGCATGGACAAATTGTTCTTCACAAGGAACAATAGGCTTGCATGGCTAGGCTTCCTTTTAATCATTGTGTTTTCTACTAATTACAAACAACTTATAATTAGCTTAAATCCTTCTTATTTTCGGCCCAATCTATAATATGGATTCCATATTATTTTTGTCAATTGTCTATATGTTACATGTCACATGTCACATATATTTGTTATGTATTTTTAACATATTAAAAATCAACGTATTAATAAAAATACGTCACATACAAAAATTGACTTAGTAATTTCATAATTACTTATGCCAAAAATTTTACCAATTTATAAATCACAACTGATTGTATTTATAACAATTCATTCAATTTAATTGTTACATTAAACAATTATTTCATCCGAGTAATGATACAATTCAATTACTCAGACCGTATCTTATTTAATCACATTTCAATATGATACGTAAATTTTACTTCCAAAATCGTCCGTCAATTTTCAAGTAATTTAATTTACTCGTAACATTATACGATTAATTAAATAATCAATTAAGAGTAATGCCCTATAGGTATGACCTAGGGGGTCAATCGATCACCACCGTCATACGACGGTAATGTCAAACTCTAGTCGGCCAATCATTACCGATATATGTTGACCGGTTGTGATAACAATATTACTTCCCAATTGTATTCATTTTAATGAGACTTAAACATGTGATCATCATGATCAACAGTCGTGATCGCATTATTGTCGGAGGACACATATTCCAACAATCTCCCACTTGTCCTCGACAAGTGTGCGTCACCAATTCTCTTGTCCTATTACTATCTCCCACTCAATGCAAGGTGTCTTTCAGGTCGTACTTGCAAGTGATCATATCAAGAGTGGTTTCCTCGATCTTGGAGAATAAGCGATTGACCGGATTTATCCACTCGGATGTCATCCGAGCGTGGCCACGCATTTCGATTCATTACTCCTCGAGTGGCCCCGAGATATTGTTATAACCCTGACTAGGGGTGGACAATTCCTATCGCACTCATTCCCTTCGACTAGCCACAGCCATCATAACCCAAAATATGCCCATTTGACCCCATTTACGAAGGTCGTAGTAACACAAATCAAAGTTAATCTGAAACTGTGCCATCTTAGGAGAATAGTCTTTAGTCAAAAGAATCGACTCATTTAAATACTATAGTAGCTCTCGCCACGACCAGGCTATATAAATTTGCCAGAACTCTATAAGCGGTCATTCGGCCCGACAAAATGTTCCTAACAATCTGCCTATGTGATCGACTAGTCATCTCACATGACTGTATGGCACTTGAACTTGCCATCAATCGCCTCACACTCTAGTCACTTCAAGACGTCACCTCATATAAGTGACTATGGGCAAAACAATGTTAATCCATGTTCACTTTAACGGGGTTCAATTGTCTCTACAACCCGTTTGGATATAACAATGTTCAAAGTGAGTTAATAATAACTCAAACGACAAGTGTCGACATCACACCCGGGTAGTCAATATCATATTACAACCTTGTGATGTTTATCATAAGTGTAAACACTTATTGATTGCAATAGAAGTTTAACATCCCATGTGTCCACGTGTTCAAACTTCTTACACTTGCAATTTCCTTCACATTCATGTTCTCATACCATGAATTTTACCAAGTACACATCAAGGTTCTCGACCTTGGTTTCGGTTCTTTAACTTGAAAGAACTTTCTTATCGACTATCACATAACGAACGAATTTGTGATGAATAATATAACTTGTACTGATCAAGTATTTTATCCACACACAATGCACTAGGTATGTGTTTTGTAGAATCTTGTAACAATTTACAAGATTATTAGCTTAGTACTTCTCATGGTCCTAGCTTAACTAGGAAAGATTATCTTGAATAACCTCTTATTCAACCAAGCATCTTTCCAAAACTTCTCATTTCTCTTTCTAGGCTTGAAAGATTTGGGATTCTCATAAATCCTCATATGTGCTCGGATTTTCTACAGTATGTGCAACCTCTTAATCACACAATGGAACATTCCGTTAATCACCGAAATCGTTCATCGGATTCTACTCGAGAATTCATGACGTTTCTTTTATGGCTCACCAACCAATCATCATGCTCTTATGCATATGATTCATAATTGGACACGTATATGATTATTCTAATGGCGGAAACATTAGTTACTAATAATCATGAGATCAACCGTTCTTAGGTTCAATGAACTACCATGACTGCTAATGGTAATCCCATTTTTATTCATATGAATAACCTATGTAAATGTTGATATGATGTGTATCTCTTAATACTAATCCAACATCCCATGATGTAATTGGATTCATCATTGTCCATTTTCATCCAGAATTGAAAACTCAAAAGCTTCTTTATGAAAGAAGGTATTAGCTCGTCTTTCTTTAATGAGTAATGAGTTTTATACATTCAAGGATGATAGCTCCCACTAAATTCCATGTCTTCACATGAGAATTTCCTAACTCCCACTCAATTCAACATATTTCGAAATTGACTTCTCAATTGAAATTTATTCAAAAATTGAAATATAAATTGCATTGCCAAGTTATTAGGATAAAACCATATATGTTCCCATCATATCCTTTCAAAATGCCTATTTTGAAGTGGTCTCATCTCAACCTTACAGAAAGAGATTTTAAATCTCTAACACACTTATGTCATAATGAAGTGTGGTAATGTCATTATTCAAATACAAATAATATTTAGAATACTTCCTTCGCAAATACCCTTTTGGAAGGAGATTTAACCATTTCATAGGGAGGTTAAGTAATGACATTTGTATGGTTAATACGTTGGCTATTGAAGATATCGGAATATCAATCTTTGCAACTTTATTTTGATCATAACTAGTATGTTACTTTGATTCATTTAGGCTCTTAAGTAAAACTCATGATTGAAACTATTTGGTCAAAATTTATCATATAGAACTTAGTCAAAACTTGTTAAGACTTTACATTAGTCATTTTTATCCAAAACGTCTTTTGGTCTCCTCGTGTAGTTATTTTGAGAATTTACTCTTATGATTACTACACTTGGTCTCATTAGTTATATAGAACTAACTTGAGACCATAGATCTCATCTATTTGGTATACTATGTAAATAGATATACCTTTATTCAAATCATTTTCTCTTGTGTAGATCTACATTTACACAAGTACACAATTTTATCTTGCCTTGTGTGTTGTGTCCTCATTTTTCTCCCACTCTATCTTTAGAATAAATACACTATATATTCAAAGATAGCATATGAGACACTAATCAATGATGTTGAAGTATAAGGAGAACTATCTCATAGACAGACTAATATTAATTGATTTCATGTGTGTACTTGGTGATTGACATACCTTTAAGAGAGTTCATAGACTCAAAATCACTTCATAAATGATCATTCACAAGCCTTAAGCATGTGGACATATAATGAAACCCGTCATTATAATTGTCTATTAGATCACCTTTAAGTGAATGATCTTATGTTTCAAAACGCAAGCATTTAAAGATGAATTTTAGAACATTAAAAGGATAAATGATAAACGGGTGACTTGGGTTGCAAACCAAGTCACTATCATCCAAAATACAACTCATTATCCAAAATACTTTTCCATGTCGAACACGGAAACTCAAAGTTCTAGAATCCAAAACATAACTTAAAATAAGACAATGAAAAACAAAGCTCCATAAAAGCTATCCTTAGCTTCTCCATGGTTTCTCATGCTTGTTTTTCTTTTCCCTTGTCTTTGCTTGGTGGAGGCCCTATTTACAATAAAAAGGAGAGATACATTATCACAACTTTGCATCATAATACCATAGTTGAATTTAGAAACATAAAAGAAGGTTAGTCATTTACCTCCTGGAGTGATCTTTCCAGCTTTGATATCACCAAGTTATTTGGAACAATTCCTCTTCCAATGTCCCATGCCATTACAATAATGGCATTTGTCAAGAGGACCCTTCTTGACTTTGGAGGTGCTAGCTTCACAAGACTTAGCTTTGGTGAATGTGGGAGCTTGCTTTTTACCCTTTCTTGCACTCTTCTTGAACTTCCCCTTACTCTTTGTGCTTATGTTAAGCACATCCTTGGGAGGGTTCACATTTAACCCCATGTCCCTCTCGGCTTGCACAAGTAACTTGTGCAACTCCTCAAGAGACACGTCCTTGTCTTGCATGTTGAAATTCACCCGGAATTGCACATATGCCTTGACTTTAGACAAGGAGTGTAGAATCCTATCTACGATGAGTTCTTTGGGGATTTCAACCTTTTGAATTTTCAAGGTCTCGACAAGCTCCATGAGTTTGAGCACATGAGGGCTAACCTTTTGGCCCTCTTTGAAGTCGAGATCAAAGAATGCCGCGCCGCCTCATATTGGACGATCCGCGGAGTTTGTGAAAACATGGTCACAAGTTTGGAGTAAATCTCATTAGCATTGCCCATTTTGAAGGCTCTCCTTTGGAGTTCCGCCTCCATCGCAAATATTAATACATTTTTCATTGCGGCGGACTCCTTTTGGTAAGCCTCATAGGCTTCCCAAGTGGCCGCGGTGGACCTAGTGGAGGGTTCGGGTGGAGAGGCCTCGGTAAGGTAACGAAGCTTGTTGTCACCCTCGGCGGCTAATTTGAGTTGGGCATCCCACTCGGAGAAATTTGACCCATTCTTTTCAAGTTTACATCGATCCATAAAGGATCGGAGCCAAGATGAAGTAGCGAGTGGTGTAGCATTAGGAGTTGGTGTTGCCATTTGTTATGAATAAGAAGTGGTCTACAAAACAAAATATAAGGAGTAAAACATTTGTCGTTTTAATTATACTCGTAAAAATGAATGATTTAAAGAAGTTTTACGCATTTTTCTAGTGACCTCTACCCAACTAGAATAAATGATTCCAAGACCCAAATTCATATCGACTTAGGCACGGGGTAGCCGATGAAACCCTCATCAATATAACTCGGTGGATTAACCTTTTAATCGATTCTACTTTTAGAACTCTTGGTCGATAAAATTACTCTAATATTTATCTATAGCCCAAAACACATCAATAAGGGCACGGGGTAGCCGATGAAACCCTTATCAATTACTTTTGTTGAGTTCAATCCAAATTTCGAATAAATGTGTCCATTATCCAAACCCACATTAACTTAGGCACGGGGTAGCCGATGAAACCCTCATCAACATGAATTCGGTGGATTAGACATTTATCACCCACTTCCCCTACGTAACAAGGTTTGTACCCCGGGGTAGCCGAGTGCACTCCCTCGCGAAATAGGTTTTCATGGTTTCTACTATTTGGTAAGGCTATGTCTCAATTGATAGTTTTAGCGAGAGGTCATGTCAATTTATTATCTATCACGTTATAAGTGAACTAAAGCGGTGAACTACGATAATTCTAATTGACACGGTCGATAAACTCGATAAAATAAGGATGCATGTTTAGTTATGGCGATTTAGCGATGCATGTGACATAAATAAAATGCAAGCATAAAAGTAAATAAATAAATCCTAGTATGGCCTTTCCTAAAAAAGAAAAACTATTAATCTATTACATATTCGGAAACCAACTCCATTGGTCCCTTGAACTTCGGTTGTGGCACGCATCTCGAGGTAACACCGTCTTTATGTATCACCATTCTTGAAGAAATCCGTCTTTTGGAAACTCCGGAATGAATAAAATTACATAATAAATTACATAATTTCCTATTATACATTTGTAACTAAAATAAAATAAATCTATTAAATTACAAAACGGTGATACGAGATCACAATAAAAATTACAACCGAATCGATATTCCCATACATTTCGGGAAATACCAATTAAAATCTAAGGCCATACTAAGTAAAATTACATAATTCAAAATTACATAAATTAAAAATTATGACAATCATAAAGAAAATGCAGCATTATAATATGTATGAACATGCTCAATTTTTATGCTAAATCGCCTTTTAATTAGCCAATATCGTATATTACTCGGTTTTTACGGATTTGCGTGATTTCAACATTTTATAATCACAAAAATGCATAAACTCATATTTATGCATAAGTTAATTACCCTAACCTCTTAGGACTCAAAATATAGTCTTCACTAATAATTTGACCATAATTAACCTTTATTTATAAAATTGTTCAAAAATGGACCAAAAATTACAAAAATAAGCCATTAAACTTCAAATAAATCTAAAAATTTCAAATAAATTCAAAATTTGAAATTTAAATTCATGAACATTCTGGAAAAATTCCATGACACTCATAATGTTCAAAATCTTAGGTTAAAAATTTCGAAATTTTTCCGGAAAAACAATGTTGCGGTTTATCAATTTATAATAAAATAATCATAAAAACATGGAAAAATTATTTTCATTAACTTTTCAATTTTAGATCTGAAAAATATAATAAAATGCAACATTAGACGTTTTTCCTAAGTCATAGATTATGTTTTATTAATTTTTCACTAATAATGTCACTATTTATGCTATTTTTCTTCAAAAATTCATAAATCATGCTAAAAGACTTCTTTATAGCCAATTATTTTACACACATCTTGTAAAATTGCATGTGACAACATATTAATTTTCTATGACCAGATTCGAAATTTAACTCATATTAACCTATTTTTCTCTTAAATCCGAATTTAATAATGAAAAATTCATTTTTCGAGCATAACAAGTCCAAAAATTATGAAAATTTACAGGTTATCTCAAAATAATATATGTAACAACATATCCAAAAACCAAGTGAAAATTCGAAGTATAGCTATTTTTAGACCAAAAATGACATTTTTACTCATAAAATCACATTTAAATGCCATTATTGTAAATTATGAACAATAAAAAATCCGAAAAATTAACCAAAATATCCTAAAACACTTTAGGACCAGAAATATTAACATGCATGTAATAATTTCGTGATATATCATAATAACACAAATTTTACAAGTTTTATTTTGTTATTCATATAACTCGGAAAAACTTTTAACCAATTTGCATGCAAACAACCGTGGCTCATGATACCGATTGAAGGAAATGTAGATTCATATACATGTTAACATACTCTTATATGTCTAAATAATTTGTCATAAAATTAATTACGGATCTTATGCATGCAAACAATAATATAAATAGAGGAGAAATTATGTCCTTACATAGTAGATTTCGGCTATTAGGGCACAAGAGAGATCACCTTTCTCTTCTTGTTCTTGAGCTTTTCCAATGGAAGAACAAAGATCTAAGTGTAAGATCTCTCCCTATGTATTATACCCAAGGCTCCTCTTAATATAATTAATATTACAAATACTAGTTATAATATTAATCAAAGGTAGAAAATTGAACCAAAACTTTTATAAAACACTTATTTGTTTCGGTTTTTAAGAGAGAAGAAGAGAGGATTTTATCTCACTAGAAATCTCTATATTTGATGATGGAATAGAATGAATAATAATCTACAACATTTTGTATATTATTGGGTAAAATTATAAGAAAAACAATGATGAATTTTTCTTCCCAAAACCGTGTAAGAGGAGCTTTAGGGTGAGCCAATGCATGGAGAAATTGTTCTTCACAAGGAACAATAGGCTTGCATGGCTAGGCTTCCTTTTAATCATTGTGTTTTCCACTAATTACAAACAACTTATAATTAGCTTAAATCCTTCTTATTTTCGGCCCAATCTATAATATGGATTCCATATTATTTTTGTCAATTGTCTATATGTTACATGTCACATGTCACATATATTTGTTATGTATTTTTAACATATTAAAAATCAACGTATTAATAAAAATACGTCACATACAAAAATTGACTTAGTAATTTCATAATTACTTATGCCAAAAATTTTACCAATTTATAAATCACAACTGATTGTATTTATAACAATTCATTCAATTTAATTGTTACATTAAACAATTATTTCATCCGAGTAATGATACAATTCAATTACTCAGACCGTATCTTATTTAATCACATTTCAATATGATACGTAAATTTTACTTCCAAAATCGTCCGTCAATTTTCAAGTAATTTAATTTACTCGTAACATTATACGATTAATTAAATAATCAATTAAGAGTAATGCCCTATAGGTATGACCTAGGGGGTCAACTGATCACCACCGTCATACGACAGTAATGTCAAACTCTAGTCAGCCAATCATTACCGATATATGTTGACCCTTGGTGAAGGTAACAATATTACTTCCCAATTGTATTCATTTTAATGAGACTTAAACATGTGATCATCATGATCAACAGTCGTGATCGCATTATTGTCGGAGGACACATATTCCAACACTGCGTCCGCGGGATCCACACTAGGCATAATCGACTCGAGGTTCTTTCGAATCGAATTAAGACATATTAGAGTCGCCACCAAGTTTTTTGGGAACTTGGAACCGTTCAAGTCAACTTTACACCTTTCATCGAAAAACATAAAGCCAATCGACTACGAGTGATTAAAGATAAAGACTTGTACCCTATATCACTCGATTTGAATGACTCTCGTAATCCAATGGTATTTAGACGGATCCACAAACCATAGATCTTGAGTAAGGGGTGAGGGTACGTGTTAGGAAGCCCATAAGGACACCTAACCCCGCCCGTCGATAACGGCCTCTACTAAGTCAAGTATGGATTTCAAACAAGGTCATAGCTACTACGATATATGAAATGCAAACATCGTTTTAACCCTAACATGTGAAGTTTCTATGTCGATTTAGATGCAACTAAACTAACTTTGTCAAAGTTGTAATTTAGCATGTGGGTTGATTGATCTAACAACATACAAAACAAAGCAAACAAGGCTTAAGGAGGAAAGGGGGAGCCGTTGGGATCTACCTATTACAAACCAGGCATTTCATGCCGACACAACAACAAATTAAAGATACAACTCGATCTAAATACAATTGCTACATACAACGTAATACACGACAACACACACGGCCATTTGGCCTAGAAAACCGTGCACAAGAGGGGTGGCCCACGGCTCACATGACCCACGGCCTTGGGTCACTCCTCGTGATGTGTGCTTTCGCTCAATCTCATCGAATTAGACATAGGGCCACGCGCCAAAGTATGCATTAGCATAAACCGGGCCATGTTGCTTTAAACAACATGCGGTTTACTACGCTCCTACAAGCATTGGGGAACAACCGTCTAACCAAACAAGACTAAGGTTTTTTGAAGAGGTTTTGACTCAATAAAAGAAAACTAACTCGAAGATTACAACTCGATAAACAAACTATAAATTACAAGCTACAAAACAATAAAGAACAAATGATAAACAAGGAAAGAAAAACGAAATAAGAAAGACAAGAAACACGGCCAACTCACGGCCCAAACCAACGGCCACCCTCACGGCCAAGACCAGGCCAACCTAGTTCCTAAGTTAGGTTCATTGGTTAGATCGAATGATTGCGAAACGGATTAGAAAACGAGTTAGAAAACAAGTTATAAAACAGGTTGATCGATTGAGAAGAAACGCGCGAGTGTGTATTCTACACGGCCTAAAGGGTCCAATTAGGTCACAATATCATAATATTAATGCTTACTCGTCGAGTGTTAATAGGAAGGTGCTAATCACGCACTCGTATGCTAGCGAGAAATCAAGTGATAAGAAAGATGCGTTCAATTAGGTTATAGAATTGTTAATCGATTTTTAAAGCTATGTCGATGTACCCTAATGTGTCTAATTAGGTTATTAAATTAATTTAATGTCATCTAAATACGTCATAGGTTAACAATCAGAGGTTAAACTAACATACAACGGGTCCTAGGGTATGTCGAATTGGCCGAAACAACAAGGGGGTCAAAAGCGAAGAGCGAAGTTAGAAAATCGTTTTATTTATGCCCTACCTTGAACACGAGGATATGTAAATGAGACGGGGGTGTACGACCGACTGAAGTAGCGGTTTATTTTCCCATCTCAAGTCAACGCGGGTGTTCATGGTGGTACTTTAACTCATACTCGGACTAACTAGTTTCATAATTAATTAGAACAATCGATAAACAAAACGAAAAACAAACAAAAACAAGACAATAAAAAACAAGCATAAAACAAACGAAATAAAAGGGAAAAGAGGAGGATTTGATGCACCCTCAACCTACATGTATCGTTGACACCGTCTTGGGTCGTAATCGATGGTAGATTTTATCTCGAGAGGCCGTCGTCGACGAAGAAATAAAGCAACACGCATTTTTTGACAAATCTGGACAGCAACTTTCAAACGATGATATCTCCCTCGTTTCACGACGAAAATTCGATTTAAAAGATGCTTTGAAAACTAGAAAGAGAGGAGAACAGGGATCTTAAGGCAACCCCTGCTCTTTTTGGGTTATTGGGCACGAAAAACAAGCACAAACAGAACTGGACAGACAAGAATAAACCGCGAAAACAGAGTGTATAACACTCTGTTTTTCGAGGGATTTCGTGTACTCTCAAGGGCAATTTGGCTCGTAAATCTTTGTCTAATGTGTAGATGGATGTTATGTGGTTAATTAGGAACAAGAAAATCGAGTTTTGATGGAGGTTTGATGGAGGAACGAGTTGCTTTTCGAGGAGGACACACAAACAGTTCAGTTTGTGTGTCGGTTTTGTTTAGGGTTTTTGGGAGGCAATTAGGGTTTGTTTCTGAGGTTTAAAGCTTGTGGGTGATGGTAGGATGTATGGAGAACTTAGAGGAATGAATGTATGGTGAAGGGGTGGTATTTATAAGGAGTTAAAGTAGGTTAAAAGAGAGGGAGAGGCAGTCGGGCTTCATCACGCATGGCTGCTGTCCAGCCGTTTTTGTGAGGGTTTGAGAGGGGTTTTCTTGGTGATTAAGCTAGGATAATATGGGTAGGATACTAGGGTATGGGTTAGGGTTAATGGGTACGGGTCTTGGTAGTGTTTGGAGCGGGTTTTGGGCTTGGGAATTGGCACGCAAAACAAGGGGGCTGCATTGGTTATGCGCGGGCTGTTGGGGGGTTCGAACAAGGGTGGATGGGTAGAGGCTTGGGTTGGTTAATGTACTCGAGATTCGTGCCAATTCGTAAAGGAAACGGGCTCAAAAACCGAGCTAAAATCGAGCTCAAAAACATGTTTAAAAACGAGTTTTCTTCGCTTTTAAAATCGATTTTTCAAATCAAATAACCCATTAAAATAAATGACTTTTCAAATCAAATATACTCATAAAATGATTTTTCAAATCAAATATTTATTTTATTTTCAATAAAATGAACTTGGGAAAATAAATTCAAAATAAAATAAATTAAATTGAAATCACCTTAAAAAGGACTTTAATTTAAATATCATTTAAATTAATAAAATGAACTCACTAAAAAACATTAATTTAAATATCATTTAAAATAATAAAATAAATTCACTTAAAAAAACATTAATTTAAATATCATTTAAATTAATAAAATACTTCATCGACGACGCCCATTCTACCTCGTAAACGAGCTCCAAAAAATGACAATGACAACTAAAGAATACATGTGTCCTATCATCATCGGGTGTTTGTCGGGTTCTTTATAAATTCCAATATCGACGGATACGGGTATCTACATAGTCGAATGCTTGTTCATTGTTATGATAAAGATCATCAATAGACCTTTGCACATGTTGCTCTTCATTGTGGTCTTAGGTCATAGCATTACCAATATAAGGATTGAATAACCCTTCAAACTCATCATCTCAATGACCGCATACTTCGTCTACTTGTTCCCCAATAGTATCATGAGTTGATGAGAACAACTCCTCTTTCTTCTTGTCATTATGGCCAATGAGGCCTTCCTCTTCTCTTGTCATGAGCGCTGGTGAGCTATTCAAGCTCTCATTCTTGTTGAAACATTCTTGCTCTTTGGATGGAGCATCTTGGAGATTACCCATTTTCTTCTCCCATATGGGTGGTGATTCTTTACCCATAGCTTGTTCTTTGCATTGAGATGCCAACTTATTTCTATCACTTTCTCGGCTATAATGATCAATCATGAAACATGGCTCATGTAGTCGGGGAGCTCTCATTGTCTTGTCAAGATTAAAAGTGATTGTTTCATCTCCCACTTCGAGTGTAAGCTCTCCATGTTTCACGTCAATCACCGCTCCCGCGGTGTGTAAGAAAGGTCTTCCTAAAATTATAGGAATGTTGGAGTCTTCCTCCATATCAACAATAACAAAGTCCACCGGGATGAAGAACTTGACAATTCTTACCGGTACATCTTCCCATACCCCTAAAGGTGTCTTTGTTGATCGATCCGCCATTTGAAGTGTGATATTAGTGCACTTAAGCTCTCCCATTCCTAACCTTTTGCACACCGAATATGGCATGACACTCACACTTGCCCCAAGGTCACATAGAGCTTTGTTGATTGTGGTGCCGCCAATGGTACATGGAATAGAGAAGCTTCCCGGATCCTTTAGTTTTGGAGGTGAACTTCCTTGTAGGATGGCACTACTCACCTTAGTGAAAGCAATAGTCTCAAGTTTCCGGATGGATTTCTTCTTTGTAAGAATATCTTTCATGTATTTCGCATAGGCCGGAACATGATTGATTAATTCCGTAAATGGAATTGAGACTTCCAAGTTCTTCACAATCTCCATAAACTTCCCAAGTTGTTCATCAAACTTAGGCTTAGCTTGACGACTTGGAAATGGAAGCCGAATCACAATAGGCTCCTTCTCTTTAGCCTTCTCTTCATTCTCCTTTGAAACTAATTGAATGGTGGTGGGTTCTTCTTCTTTTTTAGAGTCTTCAACAACTCTTTCCTTGTCACTAGCATTCACAACATCTTTATCAACGGGCCTCTTCGGCCCTTCATACCTTGTACCACTCCTTAAATGGATGGCACTCACCGACTCTTGTCTTGGGGGATTACCTTGAGGTGGCAATTGCCCCTTTTGTCTTTGTGAACTTGAAGATTCTAATTGAGACATTTGGGTCTCCAACATCTTTGTGTGAGCTAGTATGTTGTTAATGATGATGTCTTTTGCTTGCCTATCCTTTTGCATTTGAATGAAAAATTCTTGTTGGTTCTTTTGCATTTGGAGGACCGCTTGTTGAACATCAAAACCTTGGTCATTTGTTTGATTGTATGGAGGTTGATTTTGATAACTTTGGTTTTGATTGTAAAAGGGTCTTTGAGCTTGGTTTCTCATTGGAGGTGGGGTGTATGTTGTTTGAGGGTTTTGAACATTTTGGCTTTTGTATGCGAGGTTGGGATGGAATTTGGTGTTTTCATTATAATAGTTGGAATAAGAGGTACCACTCTTGTATGCTTGGAAAGCATTCACTTGTTCCCCTATATTCACTTTGGTCATGCCCCAAAGTTCCACAACTCTCACATGCTCCACTTGGAATTGATGAAGATGCCACCATGGCATTAACATGTTGCTTAGGTGATTTGGAGGCCTCTTTAAGTTTAGCCATAGCCTTCTCAAACTTCAAATTAATGGTGTCAATATGAGCACTAAGTTGAGCACCCAATTGAGTAATAGAGTCCACTTCATGCTTTCCTTCTCTAGTAGCCTTCCGAGGTCTACTATTTTGTGAGTTATGGACTGCCATTTCCTCAATCTTGTTCCATGTTTGATTATCACCAACTTCGGTAAACATACCATTTGATCCCATATTGAGAATGTTTCGGGAGTCTTCATATAGACCGTTCCAAAATTGTTGTACAAGGAACCACTCACTAAGTCCATGGTGTGGACAAGATCGACAAGTATCCTTGAATCTCTCCCATGCTTTATACAAAGATTCCTCATCCCTTTGTTTGAACCCGGTGATTGGGCTCTCAACATGTTAGTCTTCTTCGGAGGATAGAACTTTTTGTAGAAAGCAAGTGCCAATTTCTTCCAAGAGTCAATACCAAGAGTAGTCTTATCTAGGCTCTTCAACCATTGTTTCGCGGAACCAATCAAAGAGAAAGGAAATAAGACCCATCGAATTTGGTCTTGAGTAACTCCGGTTTAAGAAATCGCATCACAATAGTCACAAAAAGTCTCCATATGAGAATGAGGGTCTTCACTAGGCATCCCCCCCAAATTGACTTCTCTCAACCAATTGTATAAATGCAGATTTTACAATGAAATTACCGGTTAAGTGGTGTGGTGTAGGAGTACCATTTGGTAGGTTCTCCTCGATTGGTACGGAATGTGATGAAAATTTAGGCATTGTGGGTTGATTTTGTGGTGGGTTTTGTGTTGGGTTATCCTCTCCTTCTCTTGCAAAAGGGTTGATGAACTCAATGTTATTTGGTTGAATGTCCACAATCTCACCAATACCTCTCAAAGTATTCCTAGCAAGTCTTCTATTGTTGGTCAAAGTTGTTTCAATTTCAAGATCAAATGGTAACAAGTTACCTTGTTATCTCCTAGACATGCAAAATATCAAACAACTTGAAAACAATTAGAACAAACCTTGAGGAGTTTGACTTCCCCAAGGTAAAGAAAGACACAACTAAAACCAATCAAAGAAAATCAAATCAAGTTAACACCGTCCCCGACAACGGCGCCATTTTTGGTCGGTTCGGTTTTGTTACTCGTCGTCAAAAGTTACCTAGACCAAAACAATATTTATAACTTCACAAACTACTCTACTCTTAGTAAAGAGGTAAGTAAAGGTCGGATCCTAAGGGATGGGTATTGATGTAGGATTTTCGATTGCAAATGGTTGTGTCTAAGGGTGTCACAATTTGGGTTGAGGTACGAGATCAACTGAACTAATCAACAATATAAAAGCAAAGGAATGAAAACAAGCAAGATGATTAAAATGAGATGTAAACAATTGATTACAAGCACTAGGGTGTCATGGGTTCATAGGGTATTCATGGGATTTGATCATACAAACATGTTCTCTACTAGATGCAAGCACTTATTGTTATGATGGGATTGAGTTAGTGTATATGTTACAATCCTTAAGAAGGTTTGGGTCTCGGAGCCGAATCGATTAGATTGTACAACACCTACAAGTAGACTTAATCCTCCCTATCCAACTATATGCATGGTCTAATGAGACTCGAGTTGGTTTATGTGTTACAAGTCTCATTGAAAAGGTAAGTGATGGGTAAAAATTGCAAGGATTCATAGGCTCGCATTTCATCAAACATAACATGTGCATAAGTTGAAATCACAACAAGCAAGCAAATTAATTATGAAAACATATTAGATTAAGTATGAATCAATCCCCATGTTGGTTTCCCCTAATTTCCTATTAACCCTAGTTAAGGAAACTACTCACTCATTATCAAGTTTAACATGCTAACAAGGTTGTCAATCATACTAGCAAGGCAAAAAATGATGAGCAAGGCACCCTCGTGGCCCGCGTCCACAGTTTGGCGACTCCGCTGGGGATAATACACTTACGTGTAGCCAAAAGGGTGAAACTTGAACAAGGTTAGGGAATAGTTTTTACAAGACAATTGTCGGTTTTCATAACTCGGTCTTCCTAGATCGTTTCATTCCGCCTTCCTAGGCCCAACTCAACCCATTCGACCAATCGTCCCGTCTAAACGGTCCTAATTCTTATTTGGGCCTAAGGATGGATAGCGATTGACGTCATCCATACCATGGTACTTACTCTTGTTTGTATCAAGGACTTTCACTACTTGAGGAAATGGACTAGGAATCGGCCTTACTCTTGTTTGGTACGAGCCTCTCCACATACTTCGGGTTTGATTGTTCGGTATGACAACCCACCCTTTAAACCAAAATCCTTTAAATGCACTCAGCATCCCCTTATAATGCTTGTATATATACTTGTATCATATGTGATCACCATTTTATAAACAAAACCATGACGAAATTTTGTAAAATAAAATCCTTTTCAAAATATAAATATTTTCAAAATAGCACAAAATAAGCCTAAACTCTATCCAAATGTCGAGTCAAACTTCGGGCCTAATACCCATTTCAAAATCCATGTACAATAAAAGTCCGAAAAAAAAACGTAAAAACAAAAAAAAACAAAAAAATAAAAACAAAAAAAAAGGTAAAAAAAAAAAGAGTCCAAAAAAAAACCAAAAACGTTTTATTCAAAATATTTTCCAACATGTAAATGTAAATATGTAAATTCAATTGGGCTAAGTTAGAGTCAAAGTTCAATCCGACTATGTCCTAGTCGGAACTCTATCGAGTCGTAAACCTGTCTTCCCTTACATTTTGGGTCTTTTCAAAATTCAAGTCAAGTCCTAAGGCGTCACGCCGTCATTTTGGACTCCCTACCCCAACTCAATTAGGATCTAAACATTTCCACACCTCAACTCACGCACTCGAGCTTAACACATCAAGTCATTCCAAAATCCGTTTCTTGAATTCTCCTAATGACACGTTCAGGACGCACATACCCGAACCTCGAGTCAAGTCTGTCTTAAACAACACGCGTCTTAGAATCAACATGTGTCATCAATCCTGTCAATCAAGTCAACCACATAAATGTCACTCTGTCAAAGTTAACACTCGAGTCTAAAATTATAGTCAAGCACCGTGAATTCAAACACGAGAAGTCGCTCACGACATTTCACGAATTCACAAGTCAAGTCTAGATTTGTCATCTTGTCCCTTCCTTTGTTTGTTGCCTTGGTATGCGTCATCCCATGTCAAATCAAGTTGTAATGCGCATCATTTTCTTCTCGGTAGGAATTCTGCAATTTCTAATGAAAGGGTTCAAGAACGTTTATCTGTCGCCGTTGAAGAACTAAGTACTACAGTCATTAAGCTTCAGGCCACCATCGAAGACTTGAGAACTCGTGTCACCAATATGGAAGACAAGATAGACATGATGAAACCTTTACCATCCTCTCATACCCCAAGGCCAAGTTATAGCTTCAACACGACTCACCCATCTAAAAAGGCCAATGAAGACAAGAGAGTTAACCTCTTGCAAACTCCACTCAGAAGGCCGGGACGAGCTCATAAGGAATTCCTTGACCTCGGAACCACATATGAAGTAGCTCTAAAAAGACTGATTTCCCAAGGAAAACTTCATCCAATTGGTCCAACCCCAGACCCCGAAAAGATATTCCCTAGATGGAAGGGCGATTCATATTGTCAGTACCATCGAGGTAGGGGACACGATACGGAGGAATGCTTTTGTCTAAAGCATATTATTCATGATATGATCGAGGATCGCAAGCTTCTTGTGCCACCTTCCGCCAAGAAATCCAAGAAGACCGACCCTCTTGGGTCCAATATCATTAAACATGATGAAGAATCATTCCTGGATTAATCTCATCTCCTTGATCCTTACGACAATAAAGAAATCAATGTCCTCGAAGGCGAAGATATCCAAAATGGAATGCTCATGCTTTCCATGGCCTTTGACAATAAATTTTCCAAAATAGAGGGAGCTATTAATAGCCTAAACTCTCGGCTTTCCAACATAGAAAATCAGTTCGCCGAAATGGGTAAGAAGCTTGATGCCCAACCTCTTAAGATGAAAATTGTCCAGGCAAACCCTCAACTTGACAGTCCTAAGGAGAAAGTAACTAGTGAATGATCTATTCCTAACAACCCTCCAAGGTCATTTACAAAGGCTTCCGAAAATAAGGGCACACCTCCTAGGAAATTTATCAACATTGGTATTAGATACGCCGATGCCTTTCAGAGACTCATGGAACAACGAATGTTGAAGCCTATCGGTCCTACACCTGACCCAGAGAAGAAATCCAAATTCTGGAATGAGAATGCCTACTGCAAATACCATAGAGGCAAAGGGCGTGATACAGAGAAATGTTACAAATTAAAAAACGTCATTCAGGATATGATCGAAAGCGGGAGGTTGGCCGTCTCAACCTTTAACCCACAAGGTAGCTTAAGCGATCCTCATGGATATGCAACTTATCAAGAAACTTTTCTTGACTATTATCCTTTCAGTGTTCCCAACGATGAGGACGAGGTGCTCAAATGGGTGAATGCTCAAAGTCAGATGCCGAAGCCAGTTGCTGGAAGAGTAAACGTTCAAGCATGGGCCGATGATTACGAGTCTAGATCTAAGATCGCGTCAAAGTCCGAGTCCGAGTCCGAGTCTTAGGCTTTCTATCTCATATTTGTTCTAGTATCTTTCTTCATGTCCATCTCCATTTCTAGTGACAACCTGGGGGCTGTCCCACGAGTCACATGTCTTCTCGAGTCTATGTCTATACATTCATTATCCATTTCAATAAAAATACAATTTTCACTCCACATATTCTATCCTATCTCCTCCTTTACCCCATTTCCTGTGACAACAAGAATTGATTTGAGGTATTTTTTAAAAAACGAACAACAACCACACATTCCAAGTCGATGTGAGTGCGCTTATATGATGTTCCATTTGAAGTTGTATAGGACCTAAAACTCCGTGTTCTTTTCTTACCTATTCCATGTCTGGCAATAGAAACCACAATATAACCCTAGTCTAGGACGAGCATATCTCAAGAGATTCTAGGACGAATCTAGACCGTCTCCCTTGTTAACGATCCATGACGGAAGGCAAACCCATTCCCCATACTAAACAACCCGTGTTACTAAAAGACCAACCCATTTCACATCAAAAGGTGTCAGTCTGACCCAAGTCCATCCAAGATGATACGAGCCATGATGAAAGACAAAAGGCTCAATCAAGAGAAATGACCAAGATCAATATCCAAAGCCGTAGTTATGCCTATAACCCAAGACAAAAGAGTCAAAAGAAGAAGGCTCAAGCAAGTCAATGTCAATATCCAAAGTCAAGTTATCTTCAAAACCCCAGGCCAAGAATCTGAGTCTGAATCAAGAACAAGCCTGAAATCGAATACAGAATACTGCTGAAGTCTATACAAAATGAAGATGGTCATCTAGCACCTTCACTTAGCCTTTCACGCATCACACACCGTAAGTCCTTCTCGTGACCGTTACCAGGGAGATAGTTAGGAATTTTGAGAATCTTCTAAAGCTTGTCAAATATACCCATCCTTTAGGGCCAAGACATGGAAACTTGATCCCACGTCATTTTAACCTACCTTTATGTGCTCAGGCTACATCAAGCCAAGAGAGTCCATTTCCAAGCCACATTACAAGCCATAATCCCATCAAGCCTTAACTCTACAAAATCAAGCTCCAGAGATTTGTTCATCAAAGCCTCTTATTACCGAGCTCCACAATCCAAATATCCAATACAGTTTTACCTTGACCCAAACACGGAGTCTTCAAATAATTTGCTGCCTAGAACGGGACATACCCATATCATCCTTAGGGTCCACTTTTAGGTGTGCTCACACGACAAGGAAATTTTTACAAAATTAATTATACCTCTTTGATCTATGATCAGAGGGAGTTATCTCAAATCAGTTCTTTGAGTCACCAAAGGAATGCACTCTCCTGACCCATTCACTTTAAGGCCCTAACAACATAGCTTAGGCACCCACCTGAACTACGAGCATGGTTTGATTTCACCAATTCAGGTGGATACGTAGGCAGTCCTTTCTTACACAAGAAGGATACAACCACAGCACCCAAATAAAATTAACCAAACCTCAGAACTATGATCTGGTTTGATTTCACTTCACGTGAATACGTAGGCAGTCCTCAAGGACACAACCATCTCAACCATCACAATTTTCAACCTTCCAACCTCAATTAACATCCCTTCCACAAACAACACCTCTATACCGGAGGCTCCTTATGGTCGCCCAGTCTCCTTTTTTTTACCAAAAGTCCAGAGTCATCTTCTCATCCTGGGGGCTTCTCTTCCAAGATGCCACCCTTCCTTTGTTCCTCTAAGTCTAGCTGGTACTCAGTCCGGACAATGACAAAGATCTTAGATCAATTATCCAAGTTATCGTACCTCAAGAGGGGTCTCTTTTACAGCGAGCGGCAGCAAAAGAAGTCCTAGTAGACAGATGATCCATGGCTCATGCCTTGCCTTTATATGCCTTCATCATTCTTGCAATTCTTGTACCTTTGGAACTGATACGCATTGTCACCCACACTTGGCTAGGGGTTGCGCATACTTAAACAAAGTATGTCGAAGTCATCCCTGTGTTGCGTCAAATATAAGTTAGTGTCGCGTCAGTCAAATCTAAGTCTACATTTCGCGTAGTGTCCTAGTAGATCTGTGTCATGTCAAGTCCTACGTCTAAAGGACGTTGAATATGCATAACGCATTACAAACGACAAACTTCTTCGAACAAGTTTTAAACAACTTTTAAAAAGAAACGACTTTTGCAAACCCATGTGTTTCCTCATTCGAGGTCCATGTAATAATCGCTTACGTGCATATATTAGATTGCATTCTTGTGTGGCTACTAACCATGCAGGTAAGTATCAGAAGCAGTACTTTATCAAGACCTCGCTTGCCACAACGAGCGAATATTTTTTGACAGGTGTTTGACACACCTCTATTATGTTCCCCCAGTGAGAGTACACGGATAGACATTCCCTCTCGAGACATGGAGATCAGTTCCCGATTATGTTCCCTCAACGAGAGCTCACGACCGACAGTCATTCTCTCTCGAGACATGGAGATCAACACCGACCCCAAATCCTTCCGGAATTCGTTTGAAGCTGAACGCAAGCAGATTTCTCCCAGCAGTTCCAGACTGTGTCCTGCTGTCTTCTCCCAAAATCATCGTTTTATTCCCCAACGAGAGTTTGCTTGAGGACAGAGACAAGCAGATGCCCCCAGGCGATCATTCATCCCTTTAGGTAACCCTTTTCAGGATAAACCTTCATGCCTTTCAGGTAACCCTTTTCTGGATAAACCTTCATATCTTTCAGATAACCCTTTTTCAGGATAAACCTTCATATCTTTCAGATAACTCTTTTCAGGATAAACCCTTCAGATCTTTCAGAAACTTACCTTAATCTTTCGGACAACCCTTCAGATCTTTCAGAAACTTACCTTAATCTTTCAGACAACCCTTTAGATAACCTTTGGGATAATCCTTCCTTCAGCCTTCCTCCCTTCAGATAATCCTTTATTTCTTCAGACACTTCAGGATAATCCTTTCAATAACCTTCAGATAACCCCTTTTCAGTTAAGTCCCCTTTCAGTCCTTTAGAGAGAGTTGTCCTTCAGTGAGAGATAGCCTTCAGAGTTAGCCTTTAGAAGTATTAAGAAGTTTCTTCGTAATCCCTGTGACCCTAATGCCTTCTTGAGACACCAAGTTATCTTGGACAAAGAGTTTTGCCAAGCGTCTTCAGTCCCGTTTCACCCAGGGGTATCTCAGGTATGGTCTCTTCTTATGGCTGGCGAGTCTCCTTAGGTAGTCTAATTGACTTTAAACAACCCTCCCCGATAGTCGACAGAATCTAAAATGTTCCCGACGACAGGTCCTTGGCTCAGACCCCTTGAGCCGCCTCGCGTCGCCATAGTCGTCAGGTTGTAATCTTTGATTGACCTGATGGCTATAATTTGACTTTCGCCTTGTCCAAGCCTCAGTCAAAGTGGGGGCTTTGTAGATACCTCATTTCTGCACCTCTCGCAAACCACCCGATGATGATTGGGCCGCATGTTTGGTACGCGGAACGATTTATGACAGTTCGTAAGTTCATCGTCAAGTGGTCGCTCAAACATTTATGTCTACCTCTTAATTGTCATCTACGTGCCGATACGGTTGTTTTGACAGTAATTAGAGTTCATTTGGAGTCCGGGTCAAAAATCGTCTTCATTTCCTAAAACCGTCAAATCCCGAGTCAAAAGCAATGTGCTTGTCTACCTAAGGTTAGGATGTCATAAAATGTCATGATTATATCTCATTTTGAGTCTCATGTCACTTTATTAGGCTAAACTAAAAGTTTACATTACAAAATGTACATTTCATTTAGCTAAAATGATAACCCGGCCTTTAGGCCCGTTTTACGAGGTCATAACGACTTTTTTGTGTCAGGCCTATTTCACAGAAAGTTCTAGATATCTTTCTTAGCTTTCCAACGCCACCGAAATAACCTTATTCCGAGTCTTGTAGAGAAAGTTATGCCTAAAATACAACAGGCTGTCAAACGCGCTTTCTTGCGCAGGAGGAACCCGCTGAGGAAAGGACGCGGCAAGTGCTGCGCCTCTTCCAAGGGACGCAGCACCTGCTGCGCCTCTTCCTCAAGGCTTTCTTTTTGTCCAAGTTTCCGTGTTTAACCTAAGTCGGTTATTTCCGGATCTTTCTCTCATTTCCATATTTCCGCCACGTGATTAGTATAAATAGAGACCTTCGGTCTCACATATTTCTCACGCGAGTGTCCGCCCTTCTCTTCTCCCTTTGCATTCTAGACCACGTTCTTACTTTTTGGCGTCTACGTGCTTGAACATTCGACCACGTAAGCTCGGATCCTTCTGAGTACCAGCCTCGTTTGCATGACCGACCAATTTGACCAACTCCACAACTAATCAACTTAACTAATCTTAATCGTTTTCCTCTTACGAGGGCACTTTCGTTACATTCGAGTCGAGCATCACTAATCGTTAACTTAGTTTATCTCATTTCGTCAAACATGTAAGTCTGAGGGTGTATAAATCCCTATTTTATTATTGTTATTTACTTTTTGTATCATTAATGTAAGATTTATGTCGAAAACATCTTTTAAAACCGATTTATAAAACCTCGTTTAAAACCCTTTTTACGGATTACCAGAAGATAACTGTCGAGAAAGGACGCAGCAACTACTGCGCCTCTTCGAAGGAGCGCAGTGTCTGCTGCGCCTCTTCGTGAGGCTGCCGCAGTTCCTGCTTCCTTTCTTCTTCCTTCGTCCTCTGTAATTCGTCTTTTTATTTGTTTCGTTTGTTTTTGCTAATTCTTTGACAAACATACCATAATAATTTCACATGTATATTATTTATCATTCATTAGCATGTAATTCATCATTAAATCCGACTTGAATCCCTTATAATCCAATATTTGCGGGTTTTCGTCATTAAATTCAATCCGGGTTGTAGGAATTCAATTCGTTCATATTGAGTTTCTGGAATTCGACCTTTGATATATTTTCATCTATCTATTGTCATATTCGTCGTTAATTTGTCGTTGATTCGTCATGTTTAACCTATTTAGTTCACCTATGTCATCAATCCATCTTTCATCCATGTAAATAATTCATCTTAATTCCGTTTCATCCGTGTTTTATTGCTTTTATGACTCATTCATATGTAATTAATGAATTAAATCACTTCCATCCGAGTAAATATATTAATCGATCATTAAATTCACCAATTAATATTAACGATTTGCAGTTCCGGCATCACAGCCAGAACTCACCCTTGGAACAGACGCAACAACTGCTGCGCCTCTTCCAAAGGGCGCAGTCCTGCTGCGCCTGTTCCAGGTTGACTTTTGTCTCTGAACTTCCGTTCTGCCTTGATCTAGTTTAATTAGCTTACGTATAATTAACTATTAACCGTATTATCGCCTACTGTTCTGTTCGTTAATTCTTTCTTTCATTCTTTTTCCCAAATTATTCGTTTTAAAGGTATTTTCGACATAAATCGCTAAACCCGTTGTAATTATTGTAATTTTAATTATTGTAATTTTATTTATTGTATTTATCATTGTATTTCGTATCATTTGTATGCCTTCACATGTAATTCAACCTAATTCCTACTTTGACCCAATTGTATGCTAAATTACGTGTTTTAACGACCTAGTCTAATCTTCACATGTTAGGATTAAAACTTGGATGTTGCATTGCATGCATATAATCGACGATATATCAAGTATAGATAATTTCCCTAATCATTAGTAGAGGTCGCTATCGAGGTGGGCGGGATTAGGTGTTCGATCAAAAGAGCTTCCTAATACGTACCCTCACCCCTTACTCCAGATCTCTGTGAACATCCGTGTTCATTGGCATCCACGAGAGTCACTCTAGACATAGAATGCTAAGGGTAACGAGTTCTTGGTGTTCATGTCACTACTTTGTGTCTTGACATGACACGAGGTATTCGAACGGTTCCAATTTCCCATAAAAATTGGTGGCGACTCCACAAATGAAAACGCTTGTTTCCCATGCGCCCCCGTGGCCCCCGATGTCCATAGTAGTCTCCAGGAAATATGCTCGTCCCGAGCGTCTAGGCAGTAGGCACGGTGGAGTCTGCAAGGGAATCCGAGCGGATTAGGGGAGAGACGCTCGGATTTGTTGGCCTTAAGACGAGCATCTTTGCATCGGGGCGCTCAGATTCTGGGGCGGGACACGCTCGTCCTGGGCAGGGAGACGCTCGGATCTTGGGTCAGTACTTCTCTTTTCTTCTTTCCTCAACAATTCTCGGGGATCTTGTTGGGGATGCAAGGATCCTTTCATCATTACCCAATCAACTTTATTATCTACATAGGCCTTCTAATATCATCTTCCCTTTGATGCTTGGTCATTGAATTCGATCAATTTAGCTCCATTTTGTCATGAAAATACAAGATTTGCACTCCTCTCCTACCAATGAAACAAAACCTCAAAGAATATGCAAAATGGGAAACTAAAGATAGTAAATGACCCAATTATGCACTAAAAAGTATAGGAACGAGGCTAATTCGGGGACTAAATATGCTTAAATATGAGTCACATCAGAACTTCCCACTCCAAGAGGGATGTGCACATTAATGGCTTGAGTCACGGAGGGACTCATGTGGTGGAGACACGACGTCTGGCAGGGGATCCGATTGGCTTCCGGACCCGGTACGTCTGGGCGTGTCCACCCCTTCTTGTGGTTATCGGTATCTCTGGGCGTGTCCCGATAACACTGTGGTTGTCGGTATGTCTGGGCGTGTCCCGGTACCGTGGTATGGTTGTTTGATAGTGGTTCAGTCATGTTATAGTCATGTTGCATGTTCACACACTCGAGTCGTGTCACACTTTATTTATTTATTTATTGAAATTGATGTTTGTTGTACGTCAGTTTAATTGTCACCTATTTCTGGGGTGGCATGTGCCGATCCATATGATATTTCCGATCATATGGGGAGCAGATTAAGTACAGGTTTTGCTTGTTGACGTGATCGGGATTTGGGTCGCGCCTTAGACTCGGAGTCAAGTAGCATAGTATAGATGACATAGATGATAGTCGACTTGCAATTTGTATAATTCACTTTATTCATTAATTTATGTTTGTAATAACTAAACTTGTTATTTATTTAATAAAGTTTCTTAATTGTAATTCCGATTTCACTGCCTCAAGAAACCGAGACGGTAACATTTCCCAATTACCTTGGTCAGGTAAGAAGGGGGTGTTACAATTTGGATAGATGGGTTTAGAGGGAAAGAAGGGGAGCGTTTTGGAGGAATGAAATCCACAACTTGATTAGCAAATTGAATTTAGAAAGGGGAGAAGATGACAATTTAGATCATCTATGTAACACCCGACCCAAACCTAGGGTCGGGAGCGGTCAATCATGATAGTTAGTCAGGCTATGTATATGTCCGACAGATCAACACGAGTCCTTTCCATCACATTTTGTCCTCACTCATGCACATCCCGAGAACCTTCCCAAGAGGTCACCCATCCAAAGACTTTTTCCGGTGAAGTACGCTTAACTGTGGAGTTCTTTTGCATAGATAATCAGAAAAGAAAGTGCACTTTGTTGATTGATATGAGTAGTACTTTCAATCGCTTTTAAGTACTAGTCAGATTTTAAGCCTATTAGTGGACCTCTTCAAGGGGAACCCCACCCAAGTAACGTCTTCGGTTCAGTGGAGTATTACAATCTCCATTCAATGATCCGGATTATATTGTGACGATCTAATGGTGCAAGTGGTTGATGAGATAAACGAGGAATCTATCTATATAATATATGAATGTGAGAGAAAATGGACAAGAAATAGAGAGGATCTTTACTCGGAAAATAGATCCCTCCATTTTCTTATCCAGCCATATTATCGTAATTGCTAAATCCCGCGCACTAATTTACTCAATCCCGCGCATTTTGCCTCTAAAATTCCATAAGTTCCCTTCGTCTTAAAATAAAATTAAAAAAATCCCTCTCCCTTCTCTAAATCAACCCTAACCAATTCATTAATAAATCGACACAAATGGATCATAATTCGTGCATATTATATGTAATTTTTCTGTTTATGAACACTATTTTTAGGTCTTTTAATCATTTAAACTAATGTTTTTTAATTAAAAAAAAGGTTATTTTTAAAATTAGGTTTTGGATGGATGTCGATTACAATTAAAGTCAGGTTAATGAAGGGGCGGTTATGGGGTTGTCGAACAGGCCGAAGACGGTGGTCGGAGGGTGCAGTATAGGTGGTTGCTGCGGTTGCGCGGTGGTGCGGTTTCTGCAGTATGCGCGGGCCGTGTGGTCGACGCGGGTATGGAGGCAGGGAGGGGTGACGGCGCGGGGATGGGGGCTAGGAGGGTGGCGGCGCGGGAATAGGAGAGGGTAGGGATGGCCGGCGGTAGGGTTTGGTGGGGGAGGGGTAATTGGTGTTGGGTTTTGTTGGTGATGGTTATACGTACACCATGTTTCCCCTTTTTTTCCTTTTTCTTTTTCTTTTTGATTCTCTCTTCTCTCTCTTGTTTTTTTTATGGATAAGAAATGAGAGGGGTATACTCGGAATAAAGGATAAAATTGCGCGGGATTGAGTAAATTGGTGCGCGGGATTTAGCAAGTCCCCATATTATTTTTTATATAATAAAGGAAAGATTAAATGACATCCTCCATTATCCCTGTCCTTCAGTCCTTCCCCCTCCCCTCCCCTCCATTTTTTTTTAAATCTAAACAATGCCTAAATAAAGACTTATAAATAGTTAATTTAACTGTTTTAATTAGTAACGATTATGACGTGCCAAATACGGAATTGGTTGAAATCTCTTAATGATCCTCTTACTCTGGGGACAAGTCCGGACATGAATCCAACAATCAAGTATGACTAAGCACACATCCCCTATCTACTAATAACAGGTTAAGAAAATCTCTAATTGTTTTCGGCTAAACAATTCATTCTGGAATTGGGCTTATTTTTTATATTATATTGTATAAATGTACTGGGCTACAAATCAGCAAGTTCTTCTAAATTAAGCTCTTATAGAATTCTAGAACTTATAATCTACTTAGAAGATTTGTGTATGTCTAGACATTTTCTAATAAAAAAAATCCACACATTTTATGAAGGTAGTAGTTATGGTTAAAAAAACAACTACGCTATTAGAAAAATATAATAAAAATGATTACCTTTGTATAAAAAAATTATTTTCTTTAAAATACCCAATTTATGATACTCCGTAGTACTTAATTCTCAAGATTAATTTTGTAATTTCAATTTTTTTTTCTCAAACCAAAATCTAAGTAGGATAAACATAAAAAATAATAAAACAACAAGTCTTATTGAAGACGAACATATCCGTCACAAGTTGGTGGTGGGTCAAGTAATACACAAGTGAGTATATAAGACAAAAGCATGTGCTTACACACTATTACTGAGCAGTAAGCCCCTATTTACACATTTGCTAAAAACTGACTCCGTACATATTACTAAGCACACCTTACACATTTTACACACTACACAAGATCTCGCAAGAACTGGATAAGACAGACTAATGGTCACGACAGGCGTGGATTTGAGTCATCGAGTGAAACCGTCCCAAGTTTTCAGAGTTCCAAAGTCGAAAACTCACCCGAACTTGTAGAACATTGCCACATATACGAAGTACTAACATAAGGCCGTCTTATCCAAATTTTGCTGATAATTAATCAACTGAGAACTTGTGACATCTGAATCCATATCTAAGAGTAGAAGCTATACGTGGAGGAATCCATGACTGCAAAACACATATAAATGAACAAGAAAAATAAATTAGAACAATGATGATCATTTTCATGAACCAAGAAAGAAATAATTAGAATAAAATTACCCAATTGATGAGCCAAGAAATGCTGAATTTGTTAAGTTTCTTGATGATGAGCCACATTATGCTAGGCAGCTGCAAGTTTGTCAAACACGATGATTACGAGAAATAAGACAGATGTTTAATTGCACTATTAGAAATGTGATGGGTATTAAAAGAAATGGAGAGGTTACGAAGTAGGAAGTTGGAGCGAAACCAAATCCTCCAAAGAACCCAAGAAGATCTCCGAAGAAAGAGAAGGAAACTCCAATGAACAATGTTTAATAGAATAATATCTTGTGATATTATTTGATCTTGTGTATATTGTATTCCTTGTAGCTCAAGTCGTATATATTTCGTCTTAGGAAAGTTAATATCATGTTTCTATTATTCTTAGAGCTAGTTACCTAAACTAGAGATATGCTAGGGTTTGTGTAGCTTGTATATATGTACGATACATCGTTTGGAAATAATCATTGAGTTTTACCTACCCTACTTCTCAATTTTTCATGGTATCTTGAGCAGCGATAAAAAAAAAAACAAACACAAAAACAGAACAACAATATGACAGGAACCGATGGAAAATCTGATGGAAAACTCAAAGGAGAAAAATCCAAGGGAAAACAACAAACAATTCTGATTACTTCGCCACTTTACCTACACCCATCGGATAACCCCAATTTAATGCTTACACAAACCATCTTTAACGGCGAGAACTATGAATTATGGGCCGATGCCGTTAAGAATGGACTAGATGCAAAAAATAAATTGGTCTTCGTGGAAGGTGGAGTCAAAAAGCCAGTCGAAGTTGAAGGAGAAGACAACATCGAGCTATTGGCTTGGCGACAGTGCAATGCCATGTTAAAAGCGTGGCTAAGGAATGTCATCGATCCTAAACTACACCCTAATATTACCTTCACGGTGACGGTTGCGGAAATCTGGGATGAGCTGCGGGATCGATATTCGGCGGGAAATGCCCCTCGAGTTCACCAATTAAAAGGGGAACTCAATGAATGTAAACAAGGAAGACAATCCATTGTTGAGTATTATACGAGATTGAAGACCATATGGGACGAGCTTGCTAATTACAGCAAAATTCCAAAGTGCACCTGTGGAGCAGCCGCCATGATATTGAAGGAGAAAGAAGAAGAGAAAGTTCATCAGTTCCTAATGGGACTTGACACGAATTTGTACGGTAATATTCGTACAATCAATTTATTAATGGAAGATCCTATCACAACTCTTACTCGAGCATATGCATTAGTTCTGCGAGAAGAACGACATACGAATGTCATGAAGATGAAAGAAGAGCACAATGAAGCAGCTATGGCAACGAAATACTTTGGTGCAGGAAGGGGACGGGGCAACCACTCGAAACAGGACAAAGAAGAGGAGGACACACCGCCACCCCAGTGCACTTATTGTGGAAAGTATTATAATGTTGAGAGAATTGCTATGATAAACATGGTTATGAGGTTGTCAAAAGCCGAGAAAGAGGTCGTGGTAGAAGAGGAACCAGTCGAGGTCGTGGTAGGGGACGCTCGACAGGCAGAGGGCAGAGTAATTTCCAAGCCAATGCCGTTGGAATTTCATCAGAAACAAAGGAAGGAGACACGTCCAAGCAGACCAATTTTCCTTTCACCAACGACGAGATTGACCGAATTAGAAGTCTTTTAATGACGAGCCTGGAAGGTAAAAACGATCTTTCAGGTATGAATATTAATTTTGATAAGGAATGGTTGATTGACAGTGGAGCCTCGCATCATATGACGGGACGAAGAGACTGCCTTCGAAACATTAGGATGGGCTAACCATCTATTGTTGGACTCCCGGATGGAAGACGGGTCACAGCTAGAGAACATGGCGAAGTTTCTTTGAGCGCAAATTTTGTTCTAAAAGATGTCCTATTTGTTCCATCCCTCACATGTGATTTAATTTTGGTTCAGCAGCTAATAAAAGAAAACAATTGCGTAATAACTTTTTTCCGATCATTGTATTATGCAGGACCATGCTACGAGGACGGAGATTGGACGGGGTGAGCATCGTGACGGGGTATACCACGTCCAGCCGAGTAAAGTGGAATTAGTGAGACAAACAGTGCTGACCAAAGAAGACGAGTTGTGGCACAAGAGACTCAGACATCCGTCAAGTAGTATTTTATCTCAATTTTCTAATTTGATTGGTAGCAATTTACATTGGAATTTGGACCATGTTTGTGACCCGTGTTGTAGGGCTAAACAAACACGCACCCTTTTTAATCTTAATAAAAAACGATGTGATGAATTATTTGGTTTAATACACTGTGACATTTGGGGAAAGTATCGAGTTGCTAGTTTATCCCGAGCCCATTATTTTTTAACCATCGTTGATGACCATAGTAGGGCAGTGTGGGTTTATTTAATGAAAGAAAAAAGTGAAGCCGACGAGTTACTTCGTGTCTTTCATCAGATGGTAAAAACGCAATATGGTAAAACTATTAAAATAATTCAAAGCGATAATGGAACCGAATTGTTAGGTGGGCCCATGAGGTTTTACTATGAGGAACACGGGATCCTATTTCAAACTAGTAACGTCGATACACCACAACAAAATGGACGAGTTGAAAGAAAACACAGACATATACTTGAGAAAGCGAGAGCCTTACGTTTTCAAGCGGATTTGCCTATTCATTCTTGGGGAGAGTGTATATTGACCGCAGCCTGTTTAATTAATAGGACACCCACTCCATTACTTCACGGCAAAACACCGTACGAGGTCCTATATGACAAACGGCCAGACCTGACCAATCTTAGAGTATTAGGTTGCCTCTGTTATGCCCATAACAAAGATAAACCACGCGATAAATTTGGGGAACGAGATTAGCGGTGTGTTTTTCTAGGTTATCCTCACAGTAAGAAAGGATGGAAAGTATATGATTTGTAGGATAAACGTATGTTTGTATCGCGAGATGTGCGTTTCTTTGAACATGTTTTCTCCTTCTATACTCCTTCCATCGACATTAAGCAATCAGGACAGTCCAAAAGTGGCAACCCGGCACTTGATGACATTGCTTTGGTGCACGATGACACTAGTATTAGTGTTCATAATGATGTCGACATTCTGGGAGAAGAGCGAGCTCATGTCGACAGGGGGAGTAAAGAGGAAGTAACAGTTCGTGATGATGAGGAAGCAGGTGTTCTTTTTTATGGAAATGAAACACCTGCAGTTCTTGATGTCGGGACTGATGTTGTGGACGAAGTGGAGGAAGAGAGACTTGGGCGAGGAGCTCGTGAAAGAAGGGAACCCATATGGAGAAAATATTATGTATGCAAGTCAACGAGAATTATCGCACCCCACAACGATGCTCATCACGGTTAGTCGAAGTCCACGAAGTCAGGTACTCGATATCCTTTGATCAGTTATGTTATTACAAATTGTTTTTCTAATTCCCATAAAGAGTTTATAGCAGCTATTGATGCAATTCAAGAGCCCAAGCATTATAATGAAGCGGCTAGACATGCAGAATGAAGAAATGCAATGCGAAATGAAATTGACGCTTTGGAAAGGAATGGGACATGGGAAATCGTTCCTCTACCAAAGGGCAAGAAACCCATAGGATGTAAAAGGGTGTATAAAGTAAATTATAAAGCAGACGGACACATTGAAAGGTATAAAACAAGGCTCGTTGCACAAGGTTTTACCTAAATCGAAGGGGTCGATTATCATGAAACTTATGCGCCGGTATCAAAGATGACTAGTATTCGTTGCATGTTGGCAGTGGCCGTTGCCAAGGGATAGAATATCGAGCAGTTGGATGTGAATAATGCCTTCTTGCACGGAGACTTAGAAGAGGAAGTATACATGAGAATACCGCAAGGTTTCGAAAAAGAAGACAAAAACCAAGTATGCAAATTGTTGAAGTCGATATATCGTTTGAAACAAGCATCTCGAAATTGGTTTGCGAAATTAACCAAGGCACTTCTCAGGTACAGTTTTGTGCAATCACTAGCGGACTATTCGTTGTTTACATATAATAAAGTCGGGAAATTTGTTGGAATTTTGGTATATGTGGACGATATGATAGTAGTGAGCAACAATAGTACCGAGTGTGGAGTCTTTAAAGCTTTTCTCGACAAAAATTTTGGGATCAAAGATTTGGGTCGATTAAAGTACTTTTTGGGCATAGAGGTTGCACACGGGGCTAAAGGATTGTTTCTCAACCAGTGGAAGTATGCTTTAGACATTATAGAAGAGACGGGAATCCAAGGGGCGAAGCCTGTGCGCACGCCAATTCCGCAGCATCATCGACTTCCTCTAGCTAAGGGGTATGTTCTAAAGGATGTAATGAAATATCGACGGCTCGTTGGTAAGTTAGTGTATCTCACTATCACACGACCAGATTTAGTTTATGCGGTTCACATGTTGTCGATGTTTGTTAGTGAACCACGCAAAGAGCATTGGGATGCGCGGCCTTGAGGGTAGTTCGATACATAAAAATGAATCCTAATAAAGGTATTGTCCTGCGTAAAGACTCGGATTTACAATTACGGGGATATTGTGACTCGGATTATGGTAGTTGCCCACTAACCAGAAGAACATTAAGTGGCTATTTTGCATCGCTAGGATCGTCACCTATTTCATGGAGAGGAAAGAAGCAAGTGACGGTAGCAAAATCGACGGCCGAAGCCGAATATCGTGCGATGGCAGGAGCAACAAGTGAACTTATTTGGTTAAAATCCTTTCTTGCTTCGCTAGGAGTGTTTCATGTGAAAACAATGAGTTTATTTTGCGATAATCAAGCCGCAATTCATATTGCAAAAAACCCGGTCTTTCACGAGCGAACTAAACATATTGAAATTGACTGTCATTTTGTCAGGCAACATTTGGTTAGCAGGAACATCAACGCTTTACACATTCGAAGCAAAGAGCAAATAGCGGATTTATTTACTAAAGCTTTAGGAGGCGAGGCGTTTGATCACTTACAACGCAAGTTGGGACTTGGTCTACCAAGTGCTCCAACTTGAGAGGGAGTAATAGAATAATATCTTATGATATTATTCGATCTTGTGTATATTGTATTCCTTGTAGCTCAAGTCGTATATATTTCGTCTTAGGAAAGTTAATAGCATGTTTCTATTATTCTTAGAGCTAGTTACCTAAACTAGAGATATGCTAGGGTTTGTGTAGCTTGTATATATGTACGATACATCGTTTGGAAATAATCATTGAGTTTTACCTTCAACCTTTACCCTGTTTCTCAATTTTTCAATGTAAGTGCTGCATTTTCATCCAAAGTTAAAAAGAGAGTATTCATTACCCTTTATTAAACATCAGGAAATATGAGCCGAGATCCAAATTAGACCGAGCAAGCAATATAACATAAAATGAGCTGAATGGACCTAAGTTTACCTACGTTACAAATTAAATGACATAAACCTAAATAAACACAGACTCTGAATGACCCAATCTGACCGTCATGTAACCACCAGGGGCGGCTAAGGCCCAGTTCAGCCCTGAGCGCTCGAACAGGGCCTCCAAAATTTAGGCCCAAACTCGGTATCAATCCCTTTAAAAAAAAAAAAAAAAAAAAAAAAAAAAAAAAAAAAAAAAAAAAACCTTAAAATTCTTTCCCCAAATTAGCGTGTCAGATTGGCGTTATTATTCTTTCACGCAATCAGTCAATCACGCTCATTATTCTTTCCCCAAATTGGCGTTTAAGATTTCCAAAATCCAAACCCAAAAACCTAAGTAAACAATCAAACGTTCAAAAAATTCTAGCTATATATCTTTCAATCTCAAGCACAAATTCACAATCAACCTTAATCTCTCATTTTCCCTTTGAAATCAGATTAATCAATTACCAAGAATTTAGCTATTACTTTGTTTTGAGAAGAAATCAACCAAACTCATCAATTTGAACTCAAAAGGAGGATTCTGATAGGTAATTTTTCTTTTCAATTTGCTTTGTATCAATTATTAATTATTAAAATTTAGACTCATATCGAATTGTTGTTGTTGACGATTATGAGTTATGATGATTGACGAATAGTCGAATTCTCGAATACATCTGAGATGGGTCAGATTCTTAATCGATGATTCTGACCAAATTTTAGTATGATTATATATTTTGGTGAATTTGATTAATTTATTCATGTTGTATTTCAATGAAGGTTTTGACGATTGAATTTTCATCTTGGATGGAATTACATTCATACCGTGAAGACTAGCATTAATAAGGTTGCTCTATCAGGTTGTTTCCCTCCTTTTTACCAATTGTTAACATGCCACCGAGAATAAGAAAGTTTGATTGTGGGTCCTAAAAGCGTAAAAAAGAAAACGTATAGAAGAGTTAACCCGATTCCAAACCGGAGCCCTTGATAAGTTTATTATAAAAGAGTCTAGTCTGCTTTGAAAGTGCAATTGATAGTGAAAATATGGTTATTGTCGATGAAATTGTTGCAAATTGTGATCAAAAGGAGGTTTCTTGTGATGTGGTTCTAATTGCTGATAATGACAATGCTAATAATAATAATAAAGACGGTCATTACAACCAGAATAATGATAGTAATGTTAATGATGACGGTGTTTTTCATAATGACAACAACAATAATGAAAATAGAAACAATATGAATGATGATGTTAATGGAGAGGCGACCCTTGATGGTAAAAATGCTAATAATGTTAAGAATGTGTTAGATATTTTTGATCCAAGAAATTGGAATGCGCTTGACAATGATATGATCAGTATTTTAGCGGATAAAGGTCCCCGAAGAGACTTATCATTTGAAAGAGGCCCCAAGGATAGATGGTCTAGACAATTTTCTTCAACATGGTTCACTAGAATTTTGTCAAATGGAGAGAAATGTGATAGAGATTGGCTTGTGTATTCAAAGGAACTTGATAAAATATTCTGTTTTTGCTGTAAAGTATTTAGGAAAGGGGCGGCTAGAGGTCAATTAGCTAATGAGGGTTTTTCGGATTGGTGTCACGTTAGTGCTAGACTCAAGGAGCACGAAAAGGGTGTTGAACATATTACTAATATGTCTACTTGGTATGATTTGCGTGAACGAGTTCAAAAGGATCAAACAATTGATAAAATTGCTAAAAAGAAAATGAAAAAAGAGAGAGATCATTGGAAAAAATTGTTGCAAAGAATTATATATGTTGTGGAATTTCTAGCAAAGCATAACTTGCCTTTCCGCGGCAAAAAAGAAAGATTGTATCAAAATAACAATGGTAATTTTTTAGGATTAATTGAAATGTTAACGAAGTTTGACCCTATTATTCAAGAGCATGTTAAGCGCGTAACCAATTCTGATATTCATTTTCATTATCTTGGTCATAATATTCAAAATGAGTTGATACTTCTTATTGCTTCTACGATCAAATCTGAAATTATTAAAAATGTGAAGCAAGCAAAATATTTTTCCATTATTCTTGATGTACTCGATATTAGTCATCAAGAACAAATGTCATTGATTTTGAGATATGTTGATGTGTCTTCAAGTTCTATTTGTGTTCAAGAATCTTTTTTAGCATTTTTGAATGTAGATGATACTCTTTTGGGCAAGGTCTTTTTAATGTTTTGTTAAATGAGTTGAAATCACTTGACCTTGATGTTGATAATGTGAGAGGACAAAGTTACGATAATTGGTCAAATATGAAAGGTAAACACCAAGGTGTACAAAGAAAGCTTTTAGATGTAAACTCTCGAGCTTTTTTTACTCCATGTGGTTCTCATAGTCTAAATTTAACATTATGTGATATTGCCAATAGTTGTGTTAAGGCAAAAGATTTTTTTGGAGTCATTCAACGAATATACACTATTTTTGCCAATTAAACAAAAAGATGGAAGATTTTGAAAGAAAATGTACCCGAACTTACTCTAAAATCATTGTCATCTACTCGTTGGGAGAGTCGTGTGGAAAGTGTAAGAGCTATAAGATTTCAAATTGAGGAGGTACGTGAAGCTTTACTTCAAGTAGGAGAAACTGATAATGATTCTAAGATAAGAAGTGAAGCTAAATCTTTAGCCAAAAATGAACTTGGTGATTTTGAGTTTTTGGTAGCACTAGTCATTTGGTATGAAATATTGTACAGAGTTAATTATGTTAGTAAAAACTTACAATCACATAATATGGTTCTTGATGTAGCCATTGAAGATATTAAAAACTGGTTTTGTTTTTTGAAGAATATAGAGAATTTGGATTTCCTGATGCTATAAATGTAGCAAAAAACATTGCAATTGAACTTAGTGTTGATCCCGTATTTCCAAAAAGGCGAGAAATTCGAAGGAAAAAACATTTTGATGAAAATCAAAGTAGCTCGTCTGATGTTGTTCACCAAACTACCGAAGAATCATTTCGAGTAAATTATTTCTTATTTATTGTTGATCAAGCTATTGGTTCACTTAATAGAAGATTTGAGCAATATCAAGAGTTTCAAAATACTTTTGGATTTTTGTTCACTTCTACTCATTTGCAATCATTAGATAATGAGACCTTACCTTCTAATTGTATTAATCTTCAAAAGGCTCTTACTAGTGGCAAACGATTTGATATTGATGGAAATGATCTTTATATGGAGTTAAAATTGCTCAAAGATATGTTGCCTGATCAAGATATGAGAGCCATTGATATCTTGTCGTTTTTGAAACGTAAATGTTATTTCCAAAATTCATTTATTGCGTATCGAATTTTGTTGACTATACCTGTGACAGTTGCATCTGCAGAGAGGAGTTTCTCAAAGTTGAAGTTGCTGAAATCTTATTTACGCTCTACGATTTTACAAGAACGACTTAACGGATTAGCATTGATAGCCATAGAGAAAGATTTGTTGAAGAAGATTGATTATGAAAGTTTGATCGACATTTTTGCTTCAAGAAAGGCTCGCAGGAGGATAATTTTCAAGTAGAAATGAAGAGTGTTTTAAACGATTGGAAATGTTATCAAATTTTACTTGTGTACTTTTATTCATTGAGCAAATAAAAATTGACAATTTGTTTCGATAAAGTTTCAACCTTATGTTTTAGGGCCTCATTTTTTTTTCCCGCACCGGACCTCTACTAGTTTTAAGACGCCCCTGGTAACCACTGGACTGGAATGACCAATACTAACCGAATGGCTTAACCAAATCCGGCCAGATGAGTACAATTTACCGAAAATGGCCCAGACTGAAGCACGACTCATTTGTGAGGTCGACTTACCAACGTAGACAGAACGAGTGATGAGACGAAGTGCAATTCCGTTGGGAAAATTCAGCCTCTTAGACATCAATCTCTCAAGCATATCAAAGATGGGCATTGCATAGACCTTCAATCAAACCAAAAACGTCCTTAGATTATTCATGTCGGAAAAGTCAGGATCCCAAATGACAAATATTTGTATGAATGACAACCATGAGATTAGCCGAGGCGGCCGGCGGGCCTTTGGAGACCAACAAGCACATTGTCATCAACATCTTGGCCGAAAGCCCAGTACCCAACAAAAGCAACAGGGAAGTAGCAAAGGGCATTTTGATAAAATAAGCACCCAGGGCACCTTTCCACATGGAAGGTTTCTCGGGCGTCGATGGTATGGTTGCCTGGATTTCGAGTGCCACTGCATATGCAAATGATAACTGCCCTAAAGCGTTGAATACCCGGAACATAAAGTCGATGGAGCTCGTCTGCTTGTACCCATAATTTACGTTCTCGATCTGACCTTTGGCCACGCATCCTACCCATGCTATTGTTGAGTAACTGCAGAGAGTTTTGTTCATGATTCAGTCAGTATATTTGTTCTTTCATCGATTTTACTAATATTGAGGTGGCTTTGTTTTGAGAAGCTGGTAAAGAATTAGATCGAGTCAGTACTGAAAAATAAGATTGACTGACATGTTCTCTTTTTTATTTCAGTGTTGAGTGTGGTGTCGACGCACAGACAAAGGTGAAGTATCGAAATAGATAAGGAATAATGTATACCTACCTGAGAGACATGAGAGCAGCAGCTAAAGAAACCCCGGAAACAGAATTGAAGTTAGGTAGCTGAAAAAGGAAAAAATGCAGTGATCCAAAAATGAGGATCCAGTAAGATTGCTTCATTTTGGTGCAGTTTGTACAGGCTATCTCCATCAACTTTTCAAGGCACTTTCCTTCTGTAACCATGTAAACTATATCACATCCTACCTGCACAATTAACTGCTGAGGAAGCACCACCCATGGCCCTAGACGCGTACTTTAATTTCCCAAATCGAGTCCCTGGGACACATTCATGCAGCTGTTTCATTTGCCACATTGTGTTCAGAGTTATGCACCAGGATAGTATCATAACCGCTGTTCCTGGTCACCTGTCACATTTGGTCAAAGTAGGATTCATTAGTTACTTACTTATAAATCTACCAACACTGACCCCAATCTATGATATCTGAATAACCAAAAAAAAGGGCTCGAATTTTAACTACAGAAGAAATGACAAACCTTAACTAACAGGAACTGCAATGACCACACAACCCTAGTCCCTACCCTATCCAAATGACACGACCAAATTCACCCTTTCCAGGTCGGCAGGTCGACTTCCTTAATTACGACATTAAAATATTTAAAAGTATGTCCTAAGTTGAAGTTCTTGTGGAGTTTTTACCATCCTAAATATGCCATGGCATAGGGAAGGCTTAGAACACCAGCACCAACCATCGCGGTGACTGTATGGAAGGTTGAGCACCACCATTTGGCTCGGGCCACTTTCTTCAACTGAAAATGCTTCCTGATAAATATTATTAGTTCCATAAAATTAGTTACAGATGCTTGATATATATTTTTAGTTCCATAACGACCATAAGTATTTTACCTTAGGCTTTGGAGATCCAGGAGTAGTTGAAACCATGTTTTCTGCAAGAATATAAGATTGTAACTTTAGTAGGAGTAGTTGTTTCAGTTCAAGTGTCTTATAGTGGCAGACTGGCAGATGCCCACTGTTTCAAGTAAGCCACATACTCCGTACAATACTTGGTAATTAATGTATTTCCTTTTTCAATATCTCTCAAAATATATTCCTATGAAAAACGTTTTCTCTACGAATTTCATGATACTATTTTAAACTCGGAAGTGCTTAATTTATTAAATTAATTAAAAACCATACTGGCGCTCGAAAGTGAGAATGACTTATACAAAAGACGGGAATAATCATCCAAGAAAAGTTGTTTAATGCATTAAAAACCCCGTGGAAAAGACATGTTTGTCATAATTTGCTATGATTGCATGAAGAACAAAGTTGAAGTTAGGAGTTGAGTGGGTGCAGGTAAACTATGTATTAAGCTCGAGAAGGCTGCTAAATACCAAGTTAAAGTTCACTAATTTGTATTATGTTGATGTTCGTCCTATTTTTAAAAATTTTAAAGGCAACAAAAGAGACGGAGGAAAAGTGGGTGAAAAGAGCCAAAGATGATTTTCTAGCAAAATGGGACAAAGGACATCTTTATCATCATCATCTCAGGAAATCATCCCTCCATTTTATAAATTAGTAGTTATTGAGTGCGACCGTTTTATGATATAGTACAAGTGTATTAGAGTTAGAAAATGACCATTTTATAATAAATAGACCATTTTATGTTAAAAAGTGACCTTTATAAAATGTCCATGGTCTATTTATTATAAAATGGTCATTTTATTAATATAAAATAATGGTCAGTTTCTAAGTGGTCACACCATCTGACCATCTTATATCATAATTTGTGTTATAATTAGTACGGTAGTCTTTTATTTTATTTACTAGTTTTAAACCCGTGCAAAGTGCACGGTATAGTTTTAAATTTGTTGTCTAAAATAATGCTAAAATCTTTGTTGAGTTTTGTATAAAGTCATATTTAAGAATTTCAATTTAAATGATTGACAAATTCGTATATTCAACCTTAGTCATTTTAACACGTTTAAAACTTAGATTATATTAACAAAATTAAAATGGGAGACATTACTCCCGTGTAAAATATAAAAGTAATGTCTGCATATGACAAAATGAATCTGTGCAAATTGCACGGAATTGTTTTATACGTGTTGACTGTTAATCAAGGCCCGTGTATTTAAACTTACTGTGTAAATTGCACGGAATTGCTCAGGATATTTGTAATCTGGCTCATGTACACATACGCATTATAAATTTGAAATACGCAATTTACACATATTATACGTATGTGTAAATTTGTAATTTGGGCCAGTGTATTAAAGTTATAATACTTATAGCACGTGTAAAACAAAACCATGTAAATTGCACCGGATTGCTTAAACGGTTAAACCTGTCGTGTGTAATGTCATGGTTGTTTCAATGGGAGACAATCTCGTGTAAATTCTTAATACAATTGTTGCAATTGACACATACCCGTGATTTTGAAAGAACGCACCTTTCAAATATACCCGTGTTGTCACATTTGTTTCAATGGGAGTCATGTATAATTGTTAGGTTAATACATACCCGTGCAATTTTCACGGAAGTAGTAAAAGTACGTAAATAATTGACAAAATAGTATATTTTTATTATTTTATTTAACATATTTTAATTAAAGATAAATAAATGAATGAGATGAAAAAAAATATATAAAACCACAACTCGTAAAACCCAATTGAAATTGTTGGTAAATCGTGAATTAAGGGGTCGAAAACTCGAAATTACTTTGAGAGAGTTTAGACAAAGACCGATCAAAGTCCATAAACATAAAATTAACGTCCCGTATATCACAAAACTCACCATTGCCTCCATACAAATACATTGAAACAATCGTTTGTATCCTGTTATTTTCCATGAATCCAAATAAACATTTAAATGTTAGCTCTACCTTTTTTTTTGTGCAGGGGCATTAGCCCTACCTAATCAAACCATTTCACCCTAATCTCCCTCAACCTCCTATTTCCTCTCCGCACTCCACAACAATTATGCGTCCATACTCCTCCTTCAACCACTGTTTTGACTCTACATTTGTAGATCTACAACTAACTGTATCTACGTATCCCTATTTTTTAAAAGGTAGTATTAAATTTAATTATTTTTACGTTGAAATTTTTGTTTTTGAGTAATATTTTTACTCTTTAATCATTACCTATATATTTTACTCTTTAATTGATATACTGGTCACCATTTTAAATGTTTTATTTTAAATGTGACTATTTATCTATTGTAAACAAATTTCTGTTTTATTGCTTGTATTTTTTACCCTTCAAATATTTTTGTGGTCATGTTATCAAAATTATTAGTAGTCTGCTATTCATGGAATATACAATAATAAAAAAAAATCATTTTTAATATTTTTTCCTTTATTTTCTAGTCATTTTTTTACTTATTTTTTTATTTTTAATATAAATGGAGTATATCACTTGTATAAAGTGTCTTTTAATCCCATCATATTCTTATTTTTTATGGCTATATTATTCAATAATTGAAGTATCATATTTTGAACATTAATCACATTTCAAATTTCACAAAATCTAGTGTTTTAGGTAAATAAAAAAGCTTAAGAGCATCCGCAAAGGTGGAAAAATAGCTCCCCATATACACCCTCTCTCCTCCTATGGGGAGCCTCACTAATGCACTAACATTCCCATAATTTGAGGCTCCACCATTATTAGAGAAGCTTCCCAACAAAAAGTAAGGGTAAATTGTATTTCTTTTGGGGAGGTTCCCAAAATTTTATGTGTAAATGGGGAACCTCATTATTGCATAAATGTTGTTATAAATTGGGGAGGGTAAATGGAAAAGTTAGTGGAAAATGAAGTGGACGAATAAGAAAAGGAAAGAGAAGATATGAGGAGCCTCACCTTTGCGGATGCTCTAATAGAACATGGGCAATGTGGTGGGGCCTTTGGAAAAAAAAATAAAAAATAGAACTTTCAACCACGGGCTGACACGTCAGCTCTGTGGTTGTTCGTTTAATATATAGGATTATTATTATTATTATTTTTAAGATGTTTTTTTTAATTAGCGTAAATGATCTATTAAGGGTCAATTGGTCGAGTAGTTGTTGTTGCACGATATTCCTCTTGTAAGCTAATTTTAAGTTTTCACTTTATCTTATTACTTGGGCAGCTTTATAAAAACCCAACATATATATGAAACAAAATTATTCGGATGTAAAATAACACCAAATTAGTAATTTGCACGGGTTTGAATAGTAGCAGACCCATGCAAATTGTTGAACCTGTTTTTTATTTTGTCAACATCGTGCACGGAGAAATTGAAAATTTTGACCTGTGCACATTTTAAATGAAAATTTTGACTTGTGTTCTTATTGTTAATTAGTGAAACAGGACAAAATGAACATTGTGAGCCATGCACGTTTAAAGCGGCTACGTCGATTTGTTAAATATTCATACAATCATACCCGTGATATTAGCTTATTAATATACAAAGTAATAATTTAAAAGTAAGCGATAATGATTAACTTAAACAATTCTAGTAAAATATAAGATGCACTATCATGCGATATATTATGACAAAGTTTACAACTTATTTTCACTAGCATAGAACATCAAATAGGATATTACTCCTTCTGTTCCAGTCAGTAATTTACAGTAATTTTATCTTCTTTTCAAAAAATAAAGTAAGTGTAAATTATCAACTAAAACTAAGGGAGTAATTTGTCTATTTCATTTTTTAAAGTGGCCCAATGATAAACTTTTAACTCTTAAACTTACTGTCTTGATAAGCCCAATTAATTGCCATTAATAGCCTAAAACCCTAATTAACCCACCCTCTACGATGGTTTTCCATCATTCCCACACATACTAATACAGTATCTATATCTACAACTTTCATTTAGTTTTCCCTATTTTCCTCAATCTTAATAACATCAAATAATCCTGATTTATTAACAACTTTTATGGATCTATGTTAATTAAAACTATAAAAGAATAACCGCTGACATCATCCTATGACACATGTCACTCTCACCTTAAAAATTTTCCCGCCAACTTAAACCATAAACTGATACTAAGGCCCTGTTTGGTAAAACTAACTGAAAAGGTAGCTGAAACCTGAAAAGGTAGCTGAAACCTGAAAAGCTAACTGAAACCTGTAAAGGTAACTGATAATGTAGCTGAAAAATAGGAACTGATAAGGTAGCTGATTATATAAAAAAATGTTTGGCAAACTAACTGAAAAACTAACTGATTTTGATGAAATGACGTAAAAAGATATGATAATTATTTAATAGTATAGATTTAAGGGGTAAAAACGGAAAATCAAATCAAATTAGGTACCAGAAATCTCAAATGCTACTCTAGGTAGCATTTCATTTCAGGTAACTTATTTTGTTAAACAAGCTACTTGTCAAACGCTTACAAAAAAATAAGGTACCTAGAATTTTGGTCAAATAAGCTACTTTAACCAAATCAGGTACCTGAAATGTCTTGCCAAACGGAGCTTAATACTTTAGCAACAATTCCCATCATTGCCTTTTATACGGCATCCTTCTTTCCAAAACATATATGAAATCTTTTTCATTTTCTTTCTAACATCTTTTTTTATATATTTTCTCATATAAAATATCATATAATTGGGATCACAATATAATTATTAAATCATTCATTAAATTTTCCATTGTTTCTGAGTTTTAATTTTCTATTCTTCTTCATAAATAATCGGAATTTGTACTTTTTAGTGTATATAGATCCAACGCAATAAATTCGCAGTATTTATAGAGTTTTTACTTTTTAGTGTGTATTATTTATTCATTTTAAATTTATACCGTAATTTTTCATATTTCAACTCAGTATTTTGATATGAGAAAAAAAAATTAAACTACAAAACTAATAAAAAAAAGTTGAGTATATCATGAAATCTGTATTTTAATGATTTTTTTTTTATCATAAAGTGTTAGTATTTGTACTCCGTATTTTATAATTGCATACCACTTTTATTTTATTTTGATTAAAACTACATAATTTAGAATTTAATGAAGAAATTATACTCTGTTAATAATTTTTTTATTCTTAAATACATTATCAAATGAATGAGTTTTGATGACATCTTTATGCTGCGACTCTCAAAATATGAGTTTACCCATTTTAATTTAATCATCTTATTCTTACTCTTAAGATTTATTTTTCCTGTTGACAAGATAAGTTACTGACCAAAGATCTATTTGGTTTTGCCCCGTCTCATTGCCTTCAAATGCAATTAGCCTTCCTTATGACGGAGATATCTGTTTTAATAATAAAACTGGTCAAATATCGTCCCCACATGGTCATATAAGACAAATCTTTTTTTCTCAATGTATTTTGCGTTTGTCTTATTTCTCCCACATGGGTATATACCCTTCTTAAATGAGAATTTACCTTTCAATATAATCATGGCTAGTATTTTGGAATGCAACATTTCAATACGTATGACACATAAGATAAAGATTATGGTTTGTAGAATTTGCTTATTTTCATCTTTAATTATGTATAAACATTTCAATATGTATCATTTATAAGTAGAATTTACATGCATTTAAAATTATTAATACGCTATGAGACATAGGATAAAAATTATGGTTTGTAGAAGCTCAAATCAAAATTATGAAACACGTGTATATGCATGATATGTGACCAAAGTTTGAGCATGTCTTCACGATACAATGGTAACTATTAATCATTAATATACAGTGTTTTAAGTATAACAAATTTTAAAACTTATTTTTATATTTTATCTATATATAACCGTGCAACTTTGCACGGGTCCTAAGCTAGTGATATTATATGTTTAACTAGTTTAGAACCCGTGCAAAGTTGCACGGGTACATATAAATGATGTGACTCATATTTGTGCACATTTAGTCCCCGAACTAGCGTCGTTCCTATGCTTTCTAGTGCTTATTAGGGTCGTTTCTTATCTTTAGTTCCCTACTTTGCATATTCTTGGAAGTTTTGTGACTTTGGTAGGAGAGGATTGCTAACCTTGCATTTATGGAGCAAAGTTGAGCTAAATGGAGTGCATCTAATGACCAAGCATCAAAGAGGAGACCATTACTAAAGGCCTAAGTGAATAAATCAAGTAGAATGGGCAATGATGAAGACCCCCACGACCCCTCAACGATCCCCACGGATCCTTAGCCAGTAAAAAGAAGAAGAAGAAGAGCTGATCAAAGATCCGAGCGTCCCGAGCTCAGGTCGGGCGTCTCAAGCCTCAATCCGGGCGTCTCACCATCAGGTCGAGTGATTCCTTGGGCAGCACGAGCATACTTCAAGGACAAGTCGGGTGGCTCCTTATGAGACTTTCAAGGCACTAATCTTCTTCTTAGGGACTTAATCGTCATTTAAGCCCTTAGTTACCCTAATACTTGTACTTAGTATAAATACCCCATTGTGTTAGGGGATTAACAACCAAGTTTTACCAAGTTATAATTTAGCATTAATCAAGTTTATACATTATTAATCTAGTTTAATCAAGTTGTATTTACTCAATTTAATATTAATCAAATCTTAATTCCTCTTTAATCATTCAAGTGTTCTAAGAATGAGTTGGGTAATTTGAAGACTATTTGGGGTTTATTGAAGACTTGACAACTCTTCATGATTCATCAAGTGTTCTTCTATTATTCTTTGCTTATTATTTGGATCATCCTTAAAGTTGGTATAATCCCTTTTACCCTTGCTCAATTAATTATTGTATTACTCATTCATCATGTTTAACCTTGTTAACATGATTGACACTCTTATTAGCATGTTTACCATAGTCATGAGTGAGTAGTCTTCTAGCTAGGGTTAATGGGGGATTAGGGGAACTAAAACATGGGGGTAGATCTATACTTAATCTAATATGTTTCATAAGATTGATTGCTTGTTGTAGTTTCAACTTATGCACATGTTATGCTTGATAGATTGCTTGATTAAAAACTTTGCATGCATACATCTCTTATCTATTCATCAACAAGACTTGTCAGATATAAACTAACTCGAGTCTTGTTAGACCATGCATAAATTGAATAGGAAGAAACTAAGTCGACTTGTAGGTGTTGTACAGTCTTGACCGACTCGGCTCCGGGACCCAAATCTTCCTTGGAATTGTAAGACATAAACTAACTCGATTCCACTACAACAATAATTTGCTTGCAACTATGTAAACATGTTTGTATGATCACCACCATGAATCCCCTATAAACCCATGACACCTTAGTGCCTTAATCAATTGTTTACAAACCCCTACTTTACTTGCTTGTTTTACTTTCATTTCCTTACATTTCATTGTTAAGTAATTTAGTTTGATACCCAATTCTCAACCCAAATTGTGACACCCTAGGACATAGCTCTCTACAACCGATAACTTAATTCAATACCCATCCTTTGGGATCCGACCTTTATTTACCGCTCTACTAAGAGTAGTTAGTTTAGATTATAAATATTGTTTTGGTTGGTTAGTTTAGACGACAAAGTTAGAACCGAATAAAAAATGGCGACGTTGCAGGGGACGGTGTTCAATTGAATTACTATCATTTGTTATGTTTAGTTGTGTCTTTCTTAACCTTGGGGAAGTCAAACTCCTCAAGTTAGTTTTAATTGTTTTCTAGTTGTTTGCTTTTTGCATGTCTAAGAGATCGCAAGGTAGACCTTTGCCTATTGATCCCGAAATTGAAAGAACCTTGACCAACATTAGAAGAACCGTTAGAAGGGCTTCAACAAGTTTGGGTATTGGAGAACTCGTGGATATTGGTGTTGTCCAATCGGATAGTGTTGAGTTAACCAACCCTTTTGCAAGAAAAGGAGAGGAGAACCCAATTCAAAACCAACCACAAAATCAACCCACAATGCCTAAATTTTCATCTCATTCCGTACCAACCGAGGAGAACCTACCAAATGGTACTCCAACACAACCTCACTTAACCGGTAATTTCATTGCCAAATCCGCATTCATACAATTAGTTGAGAGGAGTCAATTTGGAGGGATGCCTAGTGAATATCCTCATCTACGCATAGAGACTTTTTGTGACTATTGTGATGCAATCTCTCAAACCGGAGTAACCCAAGACCAAATTCGATGGGCGTTGTTTCCTTTTTTCTTGATCGGAGCCGCAAAACAATGGTTAAAGAGCCTAGACAAGGCTACCCTTGGAATTGATTCATGGAAGAAGTTAGCACTTGCTTTCTACAAGAAGTTCTATCCTCCGGAGAAGACTAACATGTTGAGAGCCCAAATCACCGGGTTCAAGAAAAGAGATGAAGAGTCCCTATATGAGGCTTGGGAGAGATTCAAGGATACATGTCGCTCTTGTCCTCACTATGGACTAAGCGAGTGGTTCCTCGTCCAACAGTTTTGGAATGGCTTATATGAAGACTCACGAAAAGTGCTTAATATGGGCTCTAATGGGAGATTCACCGAGGTCGATGACAACCAAACATGGGCTAAAATCGAAGAAATGACGGTTGATAATTCCCAATATTGTAGGCCAAGAAAAGCCACTAGGGGAGGGAATCATGAGGTGGATTCTATCACACAATTGGGTGCTCAACTAAGTGCTCATATCGACACCATAAACTTGAAGTTTGAGAAGGCCATGACCAAGCTTGATGAAGCTTCCCAATCACCCAAACAACATGTCAATGCTATGATGGCAACATCCTCAATCCTAAATGGAGTGTGTGAGAGTTGTGGAACCTTGGCACATGATCAACACGAATGTAGGGGAACAAATGAACAAGTAAATGCTTTCCAAGCATACAAGAATGACACCCCTTATTCTAACTACTACAATGAGAATACCAAATTCCATCTAAACCTCTCATACAAGAGCCAAAATGTCCAAAACCCTCAACTCACATACACACCACCCCCAATGAGAAATCCTACTCAAAGACCATACTACAATCAACCCAATGACCAAGCTTTCGATGTTCAAAAAGCGGTCCTCCAAATGCAAAAGAGCCAACAAGATTTCTTTGCTCAAATGCAAAGGGATAGCCAAGCCAAAGACACTACCATCAACAATATCCTTGCTCACACCAAAATGTTGGAGACTCAATTGTCTCAATTGGCCTCTTCTAGCTCCCAAAGACAAAAGGGACAATTAACTCCTCAAGGTAATCCTCCCATAAGACATGAGACCATCAATGCTATCCACTTGAGGAGAGGTACTAGATATGAGGAACCAAAGATGCCAATTGAAGAAGAGATTGTTGAGAAGAATGACAAGCAAAGTGATGTGATTGAACCACTAAGGAGAAATCCTAAGGTGGTAGAGACAACTACCAATGACTCATCAAAGAAGAGAAATAAAGAGAAGGCCAAAGAAATTGAGAAAGAGCCTATTGTGATTAGACTTCCATTCCCAAGTCGCCAAGTCAAGCCCAAGTTTGATGAGCAACTTGGAAAGTTCATGGAGATTGTGAAGAACATAGAGGTTTCTATACCATTCACGGAGCTAATCAACCATGTTCCAGCCTATGTAAAATACATGAAAGATATCCTTACCAAGAAGAAATCTATAAGGAAGTTGGAAACCATTGCCTTTACAAAGGTGAGTAGTGCAATACTTCAAGGGAATTCCCCTCGAAAGCTCAAGGATCCGGGAAGCTTCTCCATTCAAGGTACCATTGGTGATACCACAATCAACAAGGCACTATGTGATCTAGGTGCAAGTGTGAGTGTCATGCCATATTCGGTATGTGAAAGACTAGGAGTGGGAGAGCTCAAGTGCACCAACATGACCTTACAAATGGCGGATCGATCAACAAAGAAACCACTAGGGGTATGGGAAGATGTACCCGTGAGAGTTGGAAAGTTCTTCATACCGGTGTACTTTGTCATTGTTGATATGGAGGAGGATTCCAACATTCCAATCATTCGAGGAAGACCATTCCTACACACCGCCGGAGCGATGATCAATGTAAAACATGGAGAGCTTACCCTTGAAGTAGGTGATGAAACAATCACCTTCAATCTTGATAAGACTATGAAAGCTCATAACTTGTTTGAGCTATGCTTTATGGTTGATCACTATACTCGGGAGAGTGACAAGAAGAAGATGGAATCTCCATTCAAACAACAAGGAAAAGATGTAAATCTCAAAGAGAAGGGCAAAGATACACCGCCCAATTGGAAGAAAGATATTGATGATGTTGAAATGGCTCTATTCGGAGAGCGTGGAATTTTTCACAACAAGAATGAGAGCTTGCAAAGCTCACCCATGACAAGTATAGATGGAGGCCTCATTGGCCATGATAACAGAGAAGGAGAGTTGTTCTTGTCAACTCATGATCCACCCAAAATAGGGGAGAAAACAAATCAAGTTTATAGTCTATGGGACAATGAATTTGAGGGATTGGTTAATCCCTACATTGAGAATGCTATGACTCTAGACCAAGGCTTGATGGATCCTTGTCAACACTATAACTTGGATTACAACAATAAAGACAACAATGTGCAAGAGTCTATGCAACCTTGGCTTTGCCCCATTGACGCCTCTCAAAAGAAGGAGAGTTTGGTGGAGTCCTCCATAAACCACCATTTGTAAATATTCTAACCTCTTAACTTGCATTTCATTTAACTTGTACATTACTCAATTTTTGCATTGCATTTTACATGCTTTGTTTGACTGATTTGTGTAACATGAGAGCAAGTGAAGGAGGGATTTTAATGTGCTTCAAATGTGTAGTGTTTGATAATCAAGTGTGGGGAAGCACATGCCTAGGCTAATCAAGCCTTTGTAATGCTACTCAAGAAGAAATGATGAAGAAAAGAAGAAGAATTGATGCGGGGCAAAGATCCCCACGAGCAGACCTAAGCTCGCGGGGACTGGGAAAGGGGTACAATGTGAAATTGTGCTCTGGAAAGAAATCTGCCCGACCCGACACTAGCTCGAGCAACCCATTGCTTAGGTCACTCAACCTCAGCTCAAGTCATGGGTCTTGAAGGAGCTCTCAATTGTTAACTTTTGCACTGGACGACAATCTGCCCGTCCCAAACATAAGTCGAGCAAGCCAAGCAAAAATCCGCCCGACTTGCCTTCAAGACGCCATCTCCAGAGCCAAGCAGATTATAGATTTTTCACTGGATAAAAATCCACCCGACTCCTCCCCAATCCGCCCGTCCCTACCTGCTACATCAACATAACGCGGGACTCACCCCCCCTTCTTCATTTCGTTCATTTCATTTAAACACAAACACAAATAATTTCCCTCACTTCAACCTTCAAACCCTCATCCAAAAACACCATTTTCTCATCCAAATTCACCACAATCAAATCCAAAATTGCTCAAATAAAAAACAAATCACTCCTTTATCAACAATAAGACCATTCCAACAACAATTTCTTCACAAAATCAATCAATTTCTCTAGGGTTGGGTGAAAATCCGAAAATCCCCAAATTGATTGGGCATTCAATTGAAACTTGAAGAAGAAAGGAGCATTCAAGAATATACTTATTTTGCTGTTACCAATTTGAAAGGAGAAAAGCTATGGCAAGGACCAAAGGAGGCAACAAGACAACAAGGACACCAATTTTATCTAAGAGACAACAAGCTCTTGCATCAAGGGCATTGGTCATGGTTCAACAAAGGGAGAAAGCCCCATCATCCGTCAATGCTATCGAGGAAGCTACTACTTCTATCCCGGAGGTGGAACAATTGAAAAATTATCCGGAGGTAACTTTCATATTCGATAAGCATAGGCTTGCATTCGAATCCCTAGCCAAGAAAAAAATTCCAGCTACTAAATTTGTATGTCAAGATGCTTTGGGTAAATTGGGTGTTCTTGAGCAAACAAAGGCATTCTTCGAGTCTATGGGGTTATCAATCCTATTTGAAATGAATGAGCTAACATACCTCTCTTTGACATTGGAATTCATTAGTTCCTTGAGGGAGTATAAAATTGAGACTCGAGATTGTGTTGAATTCTGTCTCGAAAACAAGACTAGAACAATGTATAAAAGTGATTTTGGTAAAGTGTTTGGGCTTAAGAACCATGACCGATTCCACAAGAAACCTTTGGAGTTTGATGCCAAACCACTTTGGCGAGCCATCTCCGGTCGTGAGTTCACTACTTTCAAGGAGTGTCACGCCTTTTACATTAATCATCCGGGTATAAGGTATTAGCACAAGTTCGTGGCTAACACTTTGATTGCTAGAAAGTAAGCCAATCACTTGACGGAATTACTTTGTTTACCTTGAGTCCTTTTTGAATGTTGGTGGGAAGCCCAAAAGTGAGTACAATATTCTTCAACTATTGATCAAGAGATGGTTGGATATTGAGAATGGTAAAGATGGCATGGCTTTCATTGTTAATGGAGGCTTGGTGACAAGATTGGCTAAGCACTTTAACCCGGAGTTCAACAAAGACAACACTTACAAAGCGGTTAAAGGAAACCACCTTCTTGATATGAGAAATTTGATCCACAAATTTCAATGGGTCAAACATGATAACTTAGACCATACCTATGAGTGGCTCATCAAGGATGCCAAGTCCATTGTCTTACCAAGCAAGATTTGTCGCATCTCCACCCACCGAACCAACTACCTCATACCCGATTCTGAAAGAGTCGAGACCATCATCAAGCAACAACAAAATCCAAATGAAGAGCCCTTCTCCTCCATTGTTATACCACCTAGAGCTGAGCAAAAAATCCGATTATCCAAACTGATCCGATTATTTGTTCTTCTCTCCTTTATTACACTTTTTTACCAACCATTTATAAATTTTACTTGGTTTACTTTTAAGGCATTCCGGATCCTTAATTCTATTTTGTTTTTCAAAATCGTTTTAATCTTTTCTCTCGATTTAAACTTTAAGTTTTTATAAAAGAAACCCGGAATTCGATTTTAAAACCTGTAAGTTTAACTTGACTTTGCATTACATTTTCGCTCTCCCTTTGTTTTTCGTTTTCTCTTTTCTATTCGCATTTTGGGGTGTGCATTCACCCATGGAAGGTTTTAAAGGATGATTCATGTCAGCCGACCCCAAATCATTTTGGGATTAAGGCTCTGTTGTTGTTGTTGTTGTTGTTGTTGTTGTTGTTGTTGTTGTTGTTGTTGTTGTTGTTGTTGTTGTTGTATCCAAACTGATCCAATATCCGATCTGAATCCGATCCGAATTTTTGGATATCCGATCCGAAAATTAAGTTTGGTTTAAATATCTGATCCGAAATCTTTGGTTTGGTTTGGATATGGATATGGATATTAGAATTAAAACAGTTGGATATCCGATCCGATCAGAAACTATAGTTTTCTAGTATAACTTCGAGAAAATAAAATTTTATTTGATAAAACAAGTTAATTAATGTTTAAAATATTAGAGAAATATCTAAGTGGAACTTAAATTTTATGTCGAGAACATTGGAGTAAGAATATTAAAGAAAATCATCATGTAAGACTATGAATATAATCGTATTTCAAACTTAATTTTAAAGTAAATTCAAAAGTATGGATATCCGATGGATATCCGTATCCGATCCGATTATTTTGGATACCCGAACACTGGATATCCGAAACATTTGGTTTGGATATTGGATATCTAACTTCAGGATTTCTAATATGGATATCCGATCCGAACTAGCACTTTAGATCGGATATCCGATCCGTACTCTGCCCTAATACCACCCTATCTATTTGCCTACCACGAGTTCAAATCGAGTAATGCTACGGCGCGCAATGACTACTTGACACAATTAATGCAACATATGCATAAGAAAGCATACAATAATCGGGTGAATGCCTACTACGCCCAATATCCACCCCTTTTCCATCTTGCTAGGCAAGGACTCCTTGATCCTTCGAGTTCTTTGCCATATTGGGTGAATAGGGAAGTGTTCTTTCCTAATGCTTCTCAAGATGAAGAAAGAGATGATCGGGAAGCAATGAGAGGAGAGGAAGTTGATGATGAAAGCGGGGAAGGTAGTTGGTCTTGCCAAGATGATGAAGAAGAGCAAAATTCAAGTGAAGAAGATGATGGTGAAACCTCCAGTTCTATGGAGGTAGATGATGATGAGTCACAATGAGTGACAATTGATGGTTGACAAAGATTGAAGGAGGGCATCATAATGCGGGGTTGATCACTTATGCTAGTATTGACCTATTCCATTGTGAGTCTTCTACCCCTCTTTTTGCTTTGTTTTTGTCTCATGTTTCTATATCTTGTATAACATTTAACTTGCATCACTTTGAGAGTCATTTCAGGCTCTTTGGTAGCTTTGAGTTTTTGAGTCCTAGCACCATTCAAAGGACTCACACCTCGGCAACATTAAGGTGTCTATCTTTTTGCTCCCACTACAAAGAATCCAAAATGACAAAATTCATTCATGCATCGCATTCCATGCACTTGTGAATGAACTTCCTTCTTTTTGCACTAGAAATAGTGTTTTGTCCGGTTTGGGGAAGTTCATACATAGGGAATGCGAGTTAATCTAATTAGCTCTCCGAACAATATAAAGCATGCATCATATAGTATAGTTTAGTTTGCATCACTTGTATATTTTTATCACATGTAAATATTTCACATTTAGTTTGCATTCAGTGTAGAATCAGGCATCATTCATTTCATTGCATTTGCACAATTCCCTATTGTTTTGTCCATTGGGGACAGTGTCCATTCTAAGTGTAGGGATGGGGAATTATAACACTTTCTAACTCAAAAATTCATAAATGATAAAAATTTCAAAAAAATCCAAAAACATGTTCTTCCCTTTTGTAGTGTAGGAATGTATATATTGTATATATTTGTTTGTTTGTGTTCACTCCTATAACTTGGGACCAACTACGCCACATTCGAGGCATGAGAAATATGAAGACCGCATGGTAAGACCTTTCCAAATCTCCTTTTTCCTCTTGTATGTTAATGACAATGTGGCTTCTTTTTGTTTGATGCGGTACAAACCAATGTGATTTTAGGAGCTGCATTTAGATTATATGGCATACTAGTGATAGTAGCATTTGCATTAGGTTGTATATATGCTAGTTGCATCACGGCATGTAGTTGGATATTAGGAAATATTTTGTGAAAATGTCTAGTTGGGAAGCTTGGCAAGTGTATATAAGCCCTTGTAGATAATTTTTCTCCTTGAGACTTTATTTGCTAGAATACCGTCAAGACACCCTAGGATGTGTCATACTAGTATCTTTTGACCCATGGACTAAGGCCTAGTCAAGGGTACCTTGTGGTGTGACGGCTCCTTGGCTACCGTTTATTCCAAGGTGACCCTTGATGCCATGCAACCGTTCTTTCATTACTATCATCATGTTTTGCCAACAAAAAGGGAATAGGCACAATAATCTCCAATTTGAGTTCAAGTACCAAAATGAAAGTCAAAAGTTTGCAAAAATTGCATCTATGAAAAGAGGAGCAAAAATAGACTTCTATGCTTCAATAAAAGAACCCTTGCTAAAAAATGGGGTTACTTTGAAAATGTTCAAAAAAATGCAAAGAATTGCCAAGTAACAAATTGCCAAACATCAAAAATGGAAAAGAAAAGTTCTCAAAAGACAAATGCCACAAGAGATTGGGGGGGAAAACAAATCAAAAGCAAACTACCATTGTGAAACTCAAAGCATATCGATCCCTTTTATCCATTGATGATCCTTTCTTTGTTGCATGGTGGAGAGGGGACGACCCTTCTTCTTGTCTAGGCAAGAGGGGGAATTCCGCGATCCTGCAGTATTTCTAACACCATAAGGAGCTTACTCTTGACGAAAGCATTTAGCGATTGAGGATAAAAGTACCACGTATCCTTTTAGACTTAGTAGCTTGGAGAAATTATATCTATAATGGAATGTGTACCCTTAGATTGCTTCCCCTTCAGACGATTTCCGCCACTTAGATGAGGAAAGTGGCTATTCTTTTGTAGATGCATCCATAACTTGTTTTGTGTGTTTAATGCTTCGATGTATCGCCATTTTAGCAAGCCCCACCTTGCCTTGCAAGAAGGCATCTTACCTCATAGGAGTCTTGGTGTGAGTTTAAGGGGTGGAGTGAGACCTGCTAATTGTCTCACATCGGCTTAGTCACCTCTTTACTCGGGACGAAAAAAGGTTCGGTTTGGGGATATTTGATGTGACTCATATTTGTGCACATTTAGTCCCCAAACTAGCCTCGTTCCTATGCTTTCTAGTGCTTATTAGGGTCGTTTCTTATCTTTACTTCCCTACTTTGCATATTCTTTGAGGTTTTGTGTCCTTGGTAGGAGAGGATTGCTAACCTTGCCTTTATGGAGCAAAGTGGAGCTAAATGGAGTGCATCTAATGACCAAGCATCAAATAGGAGACCATTACTAAAGGCCTAAGTGAATAAATCAAGTAGAATGGGCAATGATGAAGACCCCCAAGACCCCTCAACGATCCCCGCGGATCCTTAGGCAGCAAAAAGAAGAAGAAGAAGAGCTGATCAAAGATCCGGGCATCCCGAGTTCAGGTCGGGCGTCTCAAGCCTCAATCCGGGCGTCTCACCATCAGGTCGAGCGGATACCTGGGCAGCACGAGCATACATCAAGGACAAGTCCGACAACTCCTTATGGGACTTTCAAGGCACTAATCTTCTTCTTAGGGACTTAATCCTCATTTAAGCCCTTAGTTACCCTAATACTTATACTTAGTATAAATACCCCATTGTCTTAGGAGATTAACAACCAAGTTTTACCAAGTTATAATTTAGCATTAATCAAGTTTATACATTATTAATCTAGTTTAATCAAGTTATATTTACTCAATTCAATATTAATCAAATCTTAATTCCTCTTTAATCATTCAAGTGTTCTTAGAATTAGTTGGGTAATTTGAAGACTATTTGGGGTTTATTGAAGACTTGACAACTCTTCATAATTCATCAAGTGTTCTTCTATTATTCTTTGCTTATTATTTGGATCATCCTTAAAGTTGGTATAATCCCTTTTACCCATGCTCAATTAATTATTGCATTACTCATTCATCATGTTTAACGTTGTTAATATGATTGACACTCTTATTAGCATGTTTACCATAGTCATGAGTGAGTAGTCTTCTAGCTAGGGTTAATGGGGGATTAGGGGTACTAAAACATGGGGGTAGATCTATACTTAATCTAATATGTTTTCATAAGATTGCTTGCTTGTTGTAGTTTCAACTTATGCACATGTTATGCTTGATAAATTGCTTGATTGAAAACCTTGCATACATACATCTCTTATCTATTCAACAAGACTTATAAGATATAAACTAACTCGAGTCTTGTTAGACCATGCATAAATTGAATAGGAAGAAACTAAGTCGACTTGTAGGTGTTGTACAGTCTTGACCGACTCGGCTCCGGGACCCAAATCTTTCTAGGAATTGTAAGACATAAACTAACTCGATTCCACTACAACAATAATTTGCTTGCAACTATGTAAACATATTTGTATGATCACCACCATGAATCCCCTATAAACCCATGACACCCTAGTGCCTTAATCAATTGTTTACAAACCCCTACTTTACTTGCTTGTTTTACTTTCATTTCCTTATATTTCATTGTTAAGTAGTTTAATTTGATACCCAATTCTCAACCCAAATTGTGACACCCTAAGACATAGCTCTCTACAACCGATAACTTAATTCAATACTCGTCCTTTGGGATACGAACTTTACTTGCCGCTCTATTAAGAGTAGTTAGTTAAGATTATAAATATTGTTTTGGTCGTTTAGGTTAGACGACAAAGTTAGAACCGAATCAATAAAATATTTTTTCTCAAAATATTATGAAGTCAATTTTTTAGTGCCTATGTATATAAGCTCAGAAAAATTGAGATGTCTTACAAAATTGTGATTATTAGATTAAATCATTGTCTTAAAAATGAATGTGTGATAGCTAAATTTAAAAAGTCGTCAACTAAATGTGGCTACTTTTGGAGAGAAAAAAACAACCATAATTTGTATACATCAGTTGAACCATTATACTCGCATTTGTCCTTAAAATTATTTCAGAATCCCATCTTATTGTTTCAGACGAAAATAGGATTCTTAGGCATCGTTTGGTTGCCCATTGGAATACAACTCTATAGGAAAATAGAATTCATGGGAATTAAGTTCCCGCATGAAATTCCTAGGATTTTAAGAAATCCGTTTGGTTACCTATATAGGAATTCAACTCCATGGGAGTTTGCAATTACCTAAGGGGGCTTAGGTAATCCAATTCCTCCATTATGAAGGAGTTGGAAACTCCTTAGAATATTGAATTCCAACACTTTGCCAAAAAATTGGTAACCAAACAAATCTTTATTTTGAAATTCATGGGATTTTCCAACTCTCATGATTTACAAGGGGCAACCAAACGAGCTCTTATTGTTTCAAACGAAAATAGACCGTTTGTAACAAGAATGTATGTGTTCCTTTAACTTTAGCATAAAAGCTACAAAATGAGAGCTTCAGAGGATTTTTTCATGATCTTTTTAGCTAAGAAAGGTAGGGTAACTAATACTCCCTCTGTTCCGATTATTTGTTTGTTTTTGGTTTTGGCACAAAGACTAAGGAAAAAGGAGAGACCAATTATTAGACAATAAGTGGACCAAATTAAGTGTGGAGGCTCCAATTGTCCATCAAAGGCATTCCTAAATTAGCAAGACAAGTAATTGATTGAGACACCCCCAACATGAAATAAGCAACCAAATAACCGAGATCGAGGAAATAATATAATTAGGCTATCACCTCTAAATCCATCAACCATATTTCACCTCTAGATCCCAGGTTTTATATATTCTCTGGAAAATATAGCAATCTTCCTTTTTCTATTATTTGGACATATTACACAATAGAACTAACTTCGTCATAGAAGTACTTGATTATGTGGATATAGGCACCATTTTTTAATTCAACTTATGTCTCAACCATGCTGGAGTTATCACAAACTGTGATTTGCGTCAAATTATTATTTAAGGCGGGTGTATTCAGTTTAACTTTAAGATAGGTCAAGAGTATGGTTAAAACAAAAGAAGAATATATAAGGAAAAGTAAAAAGTTTGTTCTATATATCCAAGTGTTATTATACTTAACATTTTTTAGTGCCAAGATAAATACCTTTTTCTTAAGGGAGACTAACCTGTCATTTGCACTTACCTATATACTAATATTTTGGTGAACTAATAAGTATGTTTTGGTAGGTCAAAGCCTTTTAAAAGAAGTAGAGGCCCTTATAAATGGGATTCACTAAGGAGGAAATTAGGAATTATGTATCCATATTAGTATGGAAAAGATAATAAAAGATAAGTAACCATTATCTTAAACTTATTTTACAATTGTATAATGTTGTTAATGATGAAGTTAGTTGTGTTCACGTACATAATATCTTTCGACATTGCGTATTTGGCATTTTACAACGATATATGCTCTACACATAAATTTATATATTCAAACAATACAAGGTTAAAATATAAATTTTTTAAACTTAATTATATATTGTACCAAATATATATATATATATATATATATATATATATATATATATATATATATATATGTCCGTGCAACTTTAAGCGGGTTTCTAAGCTAGTTTGAAACATATTTGAAAATAATTACATAAATTTGTTGAGAGATGTATGACTCTAGCTTGCTACATTCTACATATGATATCAATAAAATTAGCGTTATTGCTATGGTAGTTCCAAGATCTTAGCCACAACCCAGATTCGGTCAGAGGGCATAAACCCTTGCTACATCTAAGTGGAGATATTTCAGATTCATATGTTAAAATTCACCTAGAGGATATCCTTGAGTGATTAATAGCATCAATTGAATCATCAGATAATTAAGAAGTTTAAAACCATAAAAAGAACTAAAATAATGGCTGGTATATTTATATAAAGTAAAATGTTGATGAGTTTTGTTTTGGACCATATATGCCAAAGGCCTCAAATTTACATTACATACTAATAAAGTACTCGTACATAAGAAAGAAAAAAAAAAGCATGAGATAATTTTGTCTTGCTAACATAAAGCTTTAGAAAGCTGAATTTTCAATAATTTTCGAGAAGGCTGATACAAATTGATGTGTCAAATGTTCTTCCAAAAGTTTCATATAACCCATCATGACAGGGGCTCAACAAAATCTTCTGGGAAACAGACTTCCCGATACTCTTGCCAAATTTCTTAAAAACTATGTGTAATAGGCTAATAGCCTAACGCTTCTAAATCGTGACAAACATAAATCCAAACGTTTTCCAAAGATGCACTTTTATCTGGAAAAATAAAAAAAAGAACAAAATCGACATTATGCCAATAAAATTCATTCAAAAACCATGCGACAAATAAGCAACCAAAATAATAATAAGATAATATCTCAAAGTTTATTTCTTCTATTTAATGAGACTTAATGACGCTACACTTTCTATAATAAAACAAAATCACAAATCAGTTTTTGTAGATGAAAACTAATTTTTACGGTTTTTGTATGGCAAGGTGAGGTGGGGACTAGAAGAAGATAGAGATTTTGTAAGGTAATTGGGTATGGTAGGATACATAGATTGTGTTACTCCGACTCTTTAATTTTTGGATTATACCCGTATTTGAGATGACATTTTTGAGCCTCATTATTACAATTCACTTTAAATAAAAAATTTTAATCCGTACATATTTCTAGTTAATTATATGCTTTAAAAACATGTCCACTTTGAAACCATGTCCCCGTACAGTATTTTATCATTTTGTGACAGAATGCTCATGCCTCAAATTTTTGAGTCAAAGTGTCCGATGCTTAGATATGTACATGTGTTCAATACCCGTACCTATGTCTATGTAAGATAGTGTATGCGGTATGCATAAACGATGATCAAGATTCATAATAATCAATTGGTGTATATGTTGCTCCTAGTTACTCTATATACACCAGTTCTAATGTTCTTAGATGTGAATTGTTGTGAAATGGGAACAAAATAATCTACCACTCCTCTAATATTCTAGAAAACACTAGCTTACAAGCTACAGGAAAAGATGTACTCTATCAAATTCATGAAAAATAGTTTGCATCAACATTAATTAACGACTTTTGTAGCGGTATCAAGGACATTGCTAACACAACAACCACGTTTCGGTACTATAATGGACAACTTTAAGTTTTGGTGGATTATTTGCCAAAAAAAATCAAATGATTAGACAGATGTAACTAAATTAAATTTTGGGTTAGCTGGGCTAACTGTTGGTAATATTATCAAATACTACCATTTTACTATTATTCCAAATCCTAACTCATCAAACGATTTAGCCCCTTACCATTTTTCTTCAAAACCCCAATACACAGAAGGGTAAATCATTTTATCTAATAAAGATTAATTGATTGTACACAACCAAATACCGATCTATTTGAACAAATTTCACTGAACAGACAGTTAAACTAACTCAGAAATAATACATTCAGTGGACCAACTATTGAAAAAGAGCAAGAAGTATTATTATTAAAGCCTAAATAGAAAGATAAGATAACGTAATTTTATACAGTATCTAATCAACTACTCCGTAAATGATAAGACACCATCAACAATTGATATACGCAAGATATTAGTAGCATAACTGGCATAATTTCGGTAATAATAACATCAATAAGCAGAGAAGAAAAACGTACCATAGATGTTCCCCATATATTTGAAGGGCCGACTAATCAATCTCCGATCCGTAGTAGTGGACAAAATTCTCTTACCCTTCGAAAGGGTTCGAATATCAAATTAGACGCACGAATAAGTTATTGACGGATGAATACTAATAGAATTGATAGTGAAATAAAAATTGCTAAAACAAAGTATATAATCCGGTCAAAATTTCTAAACCAAATAAGGAAACTTGACGGAGTATACATGGCAAATGAAACATACCGGTGCAAATGATGCGATGAACTTGAACTCCATTTGTGCACAGTTCTGTAGATAATAGCGGGAACAAAGCATAAATAAAAAAAAAATATCACAACAATAACAAAGATAAAAATAAATCAATTATTTACCCAATCGAAATCCAATTAATCATAAAAGCAAGTCAAAATGAAACAATACAAAGGTAAGGGATTAGTGATCTAATGAACTTGAAACTCGATCTTCATACGGAGTATCTTGGAGGTGCTAGTAACATAATCGTTTTTCATATGCATATCTTTCCAGTACTACCATTTTCCAGTGACTGATGGAAATCTAGAGAAAATGCCAAAGGAGTATATTAATGGGAGAATAGATGCAGAGAGAGGAAATTTCTGAGCATAGTAGAAATTAGAATGAATGATAAGAGAGTAGTGGGTGGCGGCTGAAAATAATTTAGTTTAATAATTAATTTTAGGGTTAGACGTATTGATGAGACGTTGAGCAGGAAAACTTTTCTTGAGGTGATGACACGTGTAAAGAATAATATATAGTGGTTATTCTTTTATAGTTTAGATATAGATAGATAGATAGATAAAGCCCAACAACCCAAAACCTAAACCAATGAGTAAACTCCTATACTCACTCATCCAAGTATTTACAACCACTAAAGTATTAAACCAATCCTCCGTAAATAAACCTAAACCTTAAAATTCAATCACCTTCATCCTCAAACCCACCCCTTTAATTGCCCCATAACTCACCTCCTCTTCTCTCATTATTAAATGCACCCCTAACCACTCTTTCTCTCATACATACCCTTATCAGCTTCATTATTAAAATCATAAATAAATTACCGTCATCTCCACTACATCATTTTGCAACTGGCGACGGAATTTGTATGAAATTGATATTGGTTAGCGAAAAAAGACTAGATCCATATTTGCATGTTTCTAATAAAGATTTTTTTGTCAGTAATATTAATTTTCGATTTTTTTCTTTTGTAAAGTTTCATTGCGAGTCAATAGAGTATTAGCATAATTTCTAATTTTCAAATTATTGATCTATAACATTTCCGTGTTAAGGATTGTTTTTTAATGATTATACTTAATTAATTTTTCGTTAAAATTGAATTTGCCATTTGCAGAGTAGTTTTCCTAGATTTATTTAAGGTGTATCAATACGGCTTGTTTTGTGGTATTTTACTGTTTTTGCGTACTAATGTTTCATATATTATTATTATTATTATTATTATTATTATTATTATTATTATTATTATTATTATTATTATTATTATTATTATTATTATTATTATTATTATTATTATTATTATTATTATTATTATTATTATTATTATTATTATTATTATTTTTATTATTATTATTATTATTATTATTATTATTATTATTATTATTATTATTATTATTTTTATTATTATTATTATTATTATTATTATTATTATTATTATTATTATTATTATTATTATTATTATTATTATTATTATTATTATTATTATTATTATTATTATTATTATTATTATTATTATTATTATTATTATTATTATTATTACTACTATTATTATTATTATTATTATTATTATTACTATTGCTATTGCTATTGCTATTGCTATTGCTATATTAAGGATAAATTATCAATTTACCCTTATTATTACTAATATTACTATTACTATTACTAATACTACTAATATTACTATTACTAATATTACTATTACTATTATTATTATTATACAGATTATTATTTTTATTAAAATGCAATTTACATAACAATATGTATGTCACACTGCCGACAGTTGTTTAATACAGAGTAGTGATTAATTTTTTTATTTTATATATTTTTATTATGATATAATTTGTATATTTAATCTATTGTTAATATAGTTACATTGATTAGTCAAGCTGTTGTAATTTTTTGTATTGTAATTGTGATTGATTATTTGAACTGTTTATATTGGGTAAGAAACAACTCAAATGGTAATTAAATCCTGCTAAGAACGTGGCTCCTTAAAATTAGCAAAAATAAAGACCCTTTGAATTATTGACTTTCAACCATAGAGAGACACCTATGCTCTGTGGTTGTTCCTTTAATAAATAGGATATTCTGCCATTTAATTTAGATAGTGAAAGTTAATCGATAGTCATAATTTTTTTTTTTAAAAGATAGCATGGTGTTTTGATCAATTATATGGCACACATTTGAGGATTTAGCTTTACATATATCTGGAGAAAATAATAATTAAAAAAACGATGTTAAATTTGGGATAGAGTTAGTATGAATGAATCTGTAAGATATTGGTCCGATCCGAGGAACTCAACCTTAACCAACCATTAAATGACCGAATGGAACCCGAAAATCGGGCGAAGAGAAATCAACCTGACCAACCCGAGTTTTATAACCGAAATAGACTTGTATGTCCTAAGAATGAACAAGAACCAGACTTGGCCGAGTATTGACCCAATTGATAGATAACCCAATAAAGAATTAGCATAATAATGGTCTAAACAAGCTAAGGCCCTGTAACACTCTCACATACCAAGGTGCCTTACCAAGACCACCCTAGCATGGGAGACTGCTAACATCTCGGTTTCCCGAGGCTAGTATATCAAAGTTACCATTCCAAAACAACATTTATTAAAGTATAAAGAATTAACGATTATATGTTCCAACCACTTCGACCACTACACCGTCACTAATCTAAAACACGCTTTTTACTTACCAAAACGGTTTTAAACCGAGTTTTTTCCTACCAAACAAGTTATTACACTTACGTCGGTCACTCGCCATAACCAAACATGTAAGTATGAGGGTGTAAAAATCCTCCTTTTATCATGTTTTCATTTGTTTCATAACTATAACATGCTAAAACGTGCATAACATGAACCAAAACATGGGATAAACGGGCCAAAAATCAGACAGAAGCCCCTTGGTTCACCGGCTTGCCCGCGCCTAAATGGGGTGTCCAAGTCAGATATCAACCGTGTTTGTTCTCGTCTTTCCCCTTTAATTCATTTTCATATTTGTAATCGGTTTTTACCATTTCAAATATTTTCAAACCGTTTTTTATTTTCATTTTATTTGTTTTAACCATAAAACATTTTTCACCCTTGGTTCCATATACCATGACGGTTAAATCCGTGTTGCGATGATAATATTTGGTTAATAACATTTAAAAGGTATTTTAAAGCCTTTTATTTCGATTTTTGGGAGGTATTTTAAAGCCTTTCATCATTTCTTTACATTTTCGAAATAAACTTATTAGTCCCCAACACAAAGTCATCCTTGGTTCTACATACCATGCCGGATTTTAACCCAGGTACGATGATAAGTATCGACTAATTACATTCAAATGAACTTAAAACAATTAGTTCATAATTATTTTCAAAACTATTCATGTCAAGTTTGTCAAGCCGAACTCGACACCGAATATTATCAAAATAATGATGATTATTCGAGTCTCGTTCCTCAAATCAACAAATGCGGTCTAAACGACCCTTTTAAATCAAATCGGGTTCAAATACCCATTTTTCAACACCTTTGATAACTTTTCCAAAAGGTCAGAACACGGCATATGACCGTAGGCCGACCCGCGCCTCAAGCAGGCCTTTTATTTCTCATTTTATAAACCAGGGGAGGCCCCTTTGTATCGTCGGCTGGCTCGCGCCTCATGTAGCCGTCTGGTACAAGACTTGTTCCTCTTCCAGCATTAGTCTAGGACGATCCCGACTCCGGTTAGCCCGAATATAAGATGGATCAGATGTATATTTGTTTAATCAAAATCACATTTGCAAAATGCCTTACTAAAACAAATGGATCACGTTATGCACCGTAAACCTAATTTGGTAAATGGATGTTTAATTTCCGTCTTGTATGGAAATCAATCATTAATCCAACTCGACATCTTATACTTGATACTTGGATTAAATCAACCGACTTAGAAAGCTCTCACATGTTAGGTTTAAATTATTGGATGCACATTCATGCATTTAAACCGTTTTATCAACTTTTGCATTCAACTAACTAAGATCGATCAGTAGAGGCCCCTACCGCGGGCGGGATTGGGTGTCTGATTAAAGGGCTTCCCAATATGGACCTTCACCTCTTACTCAGAAACTTTGGATAGTGGACGACCTTATCCAGGGCGTATGAGAGTCATTCTAGAGATAGGATGCTAAAGAGGGACGATTTCCTTATCTTTAGTACCTATGTCAAACGCTTATTTGTGCTTCGATTTGACCGAGGTATAAAGTGGAATTCGAACGGGTTCCAAGCATCCCACAAATGCTTGGTGTCGACTACGAACATCTCTAATCGTTTCGAGACCCTTACCGAGACGAAACCGACCGATCTAAAACGATCCGGTCGAAAGCATTTTTACGCCGCCGAGCGTGGCTTTCAAAAGACCGTTATACGTCCAACAGATCGGCTTGGCGTATAGGTGGTTGTGTCCACAGGTAGCTAGAATTGTCTTTTACTGAAACGGTTTAATACACTACTCGAATATGAAAAATTATTTCAAAAGTTTTCTAACTTCATTTGCATTAAAATAACCCTATTTAGAGTTAAAACCGTCTTCGGACCCAAAACCTACTCAGAAACCCGCAACTCAAGCCAACCTGAGTCAACCCAAATCTTGAATGTCAAAAATAATGCCATGAATGTTCTCATCATGTCATTTCCATTAAAATAACACTATTTAGAGTTAAAACCATCTTCGGACCCAAAACTGACTCAGAAACCCGCAACTCGAGTCAACCCGAGTCAACCCAAATCTCAAATGTCAAAAATAATGCCATGAATGTTTTCATCATGTCATTTCCATTAAAATGACCTTATTTAGAGTCTAAACCGACACCGAGCCAAAAACCGACTCGAAATTCAAATCCCGACTCACACGGGTCAAACCCGAGTCAAAGACACAAAATACCTACCCCAAATATCACCCAAGAGTAAGCTTACATGGCTAAACAAACCTCAATTACCACAAATCACAACCAACAAAACATTGGTTAGAACAAATGCAAAATCCAAATTTGCGAAAGGGACAACACACCCTATTGAGTCACGGGGTGGCTCGCGCCTAAAGCAGGTGTCTGCTTAGCCTCCACGCGAACTTAACCGACCTACCATCCCACATTTCTCTATAAATACCCACCATCACACAACACAATCTTCATGCGAGCGTCCGCCCCTTCACCTCTCCCTTAATCTTCTAGACTCGACTTCCTAAGTCACAAAATCGACACGTGTTTACGACCTACCGATCGTAAACACAAGCCTTACACATATTGTTTGGTACCGTCGCCGTGCATTCGACCGACCCATTTTACCAACTCAACTCATCAATCAACATGTTTTAATTAACATATTTTCAACTCATTTTCAAAACCAAATCCTTTTTTAAGGCACTCTTTTAAACTTCTTTGATCGCGATTAGTCACTTCGAGAAAACCGTCTCTAAAGTCGTCTACTTCGCAAACATCAATACACGTAAGTTTGAGGGTGTAAACAACCCACTTTATTTCATGTCTTTACTGTTTTTATGAGTCTATAAGCATGAACAATGTATAACACGATTCAAATATAGGTTAGACGAGCCAAAACCGAGTTTTGGACCGAGACAGAAGCCCTTTGCTGTGCAAAGTGACTCGCGCCTCTTGTGGGTCTCGGGTCAGACTCATCCGTGATTGTTCTCGTCTTTTCTCTTTATTTCATTTCTTATTTGTAATCGGTTTTTACTGTTTCAAATGTTTCAAACCATTTCTATGACAAACTTTTTAACCATAAATCATAATCACCCTTGGTTCCATATACCATGACGGTTAAATCCGTGACTCCGTGATATTAATTGGTTAATTACATTTTAAAGGAATTTCTATTCTTTTATTTAACATTTTAATTCATTTTTATGATAAACATATTTTGACCATTACAAAAATCATCCTTGGTTCCTTATACCATGGCGGTTTATTCCGTTACTCGATGATATTATTGCTTAATTACATTTTAATGTGTATCGTAACACCCTTTTCTTTTATTTACCATTTTTCTCATTTATTTACATTTGCAAACATATTAGTCATAATTCATAATCATCATTGGTTATTTATACCATGTCGGTTTAATCCGAGTACGATGACAAACTTGACTAATTACAAATAATTGAACTTAACATAATTAGTTCAAATCAAGAATTTTACATTTTTATTTGTAAACTACGCTTTTCAAACATGCAAATCCGACAACAAATATTACTAACACAATAGTAATTATTTCGAGTCATGCAAACAACATTTGCAAATTATTTAATCACAAATACGGTTTTAAATAACCTTTTCGAGAACCAGGGGACGCCCCCTTGGGTCGGCTCATGGCTCGCGCCCCAAGTGGGCGCCTGTTTCCATCTTTCAAAACCAGGGCAGAGCCCCTTCCATCGTCTATAGGCTCGCGCCCCTATGGGGCTGCCTCGCGCTGTTCTGCCTTGTTTTTAGCACTTGTCTAGGACGATCCCGATTACGGTTAACCCGTATACATGACGGATCAGATTGAGAAGATTACGTGTTTTTACACTTTGTCATTTGACATCCTTTTTCAAACAATGGATCGTGTTAAGCATCATAATCCGAATTTGGTAAATGGATGTTTAATTTCCGTTTTCACATGCAAATCAATCTAAATCCAACTTGACATATTATACTTGATACTTGGATTAACAAACCCACTCAAAAAGCTCACATGTTAGGTTAAACTTTTGGATGCACATTCATGCATTTTACACCGGCTTATCAACTTTTGCACTCAAACAACCACTATCGATCAGTAGAGGCCGCTAACGCGGGCGGGATTGGGTGTCCGATTAAAGGGCTTCCTAATACTACCCTCACCCCTTACTCAGAACCTTTGGATAGTGGATGGCCTTATCCAGGGCGCACGAGAGTCATTTTAGGCATAGAACGCTAAAAGGGGGACGAGTCCTTATCATTAGTACCTATGTCAAGCACCGCTTTTTGCCTTGATTTGACCTAGGTATAAAGTTGATTAGAACGGGTTCCAAGCATCCCACAAATGCTTGGTGGCGACTCTGAACATCTCTACATCGTTTCGCGGCCCTTGCCGAGACGATACCGACCGATCTAAAGCGATCCGGTCGAAAGCATTTTTACGCCGCCGAGCGTGGCTTTCAAGAGACCTCTGCATGTCCACAGTTTGGCTTGGCGTGCAGGTGGCCCGTGACTACGGACCGGTAGGCGGCCTAAATCCGCAGACCGAGACGTGGCCCATGTCCACAGATTGGCGACTCCGCTGGGGAAAACTAGGACACTTGTATCTTTGTGATCCTTAGAGGTGAAACTGGAACGAGGTCGTGGTTAAAGTGCATTAATTGATATTACGGTCATAAGTCGGGTTCCTTGTCCGGGCCCACAACCTAACCCTTTTCGACCAATTGGCTCGTCTCGTCGGCGTGAGTTTCCTCATCCCCGCGTTTCGAATCCCGATTGAGTCAAGAATACTGTTGACGTTACACATTTCTGTTTCGTCAAAGAGCTTTCATCACTTTCGAGCACGAGGCTAGGGCACCCTCCTTACACATTTTGTTTAGATTGGTATCCCTCTCGAAAATCAAAGTTTGATTGCTTGGTGTGTAACCCACCCTTCTAAGCCAAAACCCGTGTCAGCATAATGCATAATATAATGAAACTGTGAGTGCTTATGTGCTACTTGATCATAAGTCCTTCCGTGTCATTTCAAACTTTCAAAAGCACATTTTTGCGCCGTTATAATGGCCATTTTAAACCTCGGTCTTTTGCCGACCGTTGCACGCCTTCTTAGGCCGTCATAATGACGATTTTCAAATCCAGTTTTTATAACCATTTCAACATGCCTTCTTAGGCCGTCATAACGACGATTTTCAAATCCGGTTTTTATAACCATTTCAACACGCCTTCTTAGGCCGTCATAACGACGATTTTTAAATCCGGTTTTTATAACCATCTCAACACGCCTTTCTAGGCCGTCATAACGACGATTTTCAAATCCGGTTTTTTATAACCATTTCAACACGCCTTTTTAGGCCGTCGTAATGACGATTTCAAAACCCGGTTTTACAACCGTTTCAAAACACCTTTTTATGCCGTTATAATGGCTATTTCAAAACCCGGTTTCTTATAACCATTCAATCACCTTTTCATGCCGTTGTAATAACGATTTCAAAACTCGGTTTTTCACAAAGCATTTCAAAATACCCTTTTGCGTCGTCATAATGGCCGTTTCAAACCTCGGTGTCTCGCCGACTGTTGCATTCTGAAAGAGCCCTTTTACGCCGTCATAATGACGAATTCTACCCTCGAATTTTCAAAATTCGAAATCAGTTTTTAATCCGTCGTAATGATGATTTCAACCCGTACAACTTTCCAAATTTCAAATCTCGTTTTCTAAATCAAATTTGTCTTTTCTAAGCCGTCATAATGACGATTTCAATTCTCACACTTTTCGATTTGCATACCGCCTTTCAAAGGTTAAAACGGTTTTCTAACCCGTCGTAATGACGAATTCAGTCCTCACAATTTCCAATTTCAAAACATTTCCAAATGAATTTAACCGTTTTCAAATTCCAATTCAAAATTAAATCGTTTGAAAGCCAATTTAATCGCTTTCAAATTTCAATCAAAAATCAAACCATTTGAAAATGAATATAACCGTTTTAAAATTTCAAATCAACCTTCAAATCATTTGAAAAAAAATTTAACCGTTTTCAAATTTCAATTCAAAATCAAATCATTGAAATCCAATCTAACCGTTTTCAAATTTCAAATTCAAAATAAAATCTTTGAAAACCAATTTAACCGTTTTCAAATTTCAAATCCAACTTCAAATCATTGAAAATAAATTTAACCGTTTTCAAATTTCAATTCAAAATCAAATCTTTGAAAACCACTTTAACCGTGTTCAAATTTCAAATTCAAAATAAAATCTTTGAAAACAAATTTAACCGTTTTCAAATTTCAATTCAAAATCAAATCTTTGAAAACAAATCTAACCGTTTTCAAATTTCAAATCCAATTTCAAATCATTTGAAAACAAATTTAACCGTTTTCAAATTTCAATTCAAAATCAAATCTTTGAAAACGAATATGACCGTTTTCAAATTTCAAATTCAAAATCAATCATTTGAAAACAACTTTAACCGTTTTCAAATTTCAAATTCAAAATCAAATCTTTGAAAACGAATTTAACCGTTTTCAAATTTCAATTCAAAATCAAATCTTTGAAAACAAATTTAACCGTTTTCAGATTTCAAATCAAAACTCGATCTTTGAAGACAAATTTAACCGTTTTCAAATTTTGAACGCAATTTCAATTCTTTGAAAACAAACTTAACCGTTTTCATGGCCATTGTGATGACGATTTCAAATTCTTCGATTCTCGATTTTCAAATCCGTGATTCGGAATTTCAAAAACTTTCTTTGGGAACAATACTTTGTTTTCAGAGCCGCCGCAAACTCAAACTCAAACCGTCTTTTGAAAACAAACCTAAGATAACCCGTTCAGCTGGCCGACCTTCTAAAGATCCCTACTCTTCGGAAGCCGTCCATAAAACGACAAATAAATCTTTTTGAAAATCTCTATTTTTGAAAACTTCAGTCCACCTTTCTGATTCAGCCTCGAGTCGATTAGAGTCCAGCCGATTTCAAGTCAAGTCGTCCAGATAACGTCAAGTCTCTGCCAAAGTTAGTACCTACCTTGTGGTCTAGGCCGTGTCGCCTAATTGTCGAGACATATTCAATGGCGTTAGAAGAGTCAAAACCTCTCGGGTATTAAACCCATCTTTCCCCTACATTACGGGTCAAAGGTCAAGTTTGTGTGCATGTATCGTCCAATGGCGTCACGCCATCAACGCACATCCAAACTGAGTCAGAAGTCGTTTGTCTTGGCATCACTATGCCAAAGTCGACACTCGAGTCTAAGTTCAAAGTCATGCACCCTGAGTTCGAACGCAAGAGGTCATTCACGATCTTTAATGAACTCATAAACTAGTCACATCGTCGCGTCTTCACGACAAAACTGCATTTTATACATGTGTGTCGTACTTGCCTTTGTCTGTGCAATCTCTTGCCAAGACAAGTTATAACGCCTATCGTTATGTCAAATAGGAACCCCTTGGGCGCCATCAATCGCCAACCAGAAACTCAAGAAGCTGATCAATCTGCATCCGCCATGACTTCTACTGAAACCAACAACATGGTCCTTCGACTCCTAGCTACCGTAGAAGACTTGAGCACTCTTCTCTCCCAAGTTGAGGACAAAATGATAACCGAGAATTTTACCTGTTCTGATATTGAGCAAAGGGTTAAGCTTCTTGAAAACCGGCTACTGGCCAACGACCAAACCAAAATCAGACGACCTCAAAGGTCCTTCCCTGATTTGGGTATACCTTATGCCACAGCCTTGAAAAGGCTAATCTCCCAAGGAAAACTCAAACCGATGGGTCCAACTCCGGACCCTCTACCGAACAAGCGAGGTCGAAGATGGGATGGAAACCTCTTTTGCCAATATCACCAAGGCCGTGGACACGATACTGAAACGTGCCTCCCTCTAAAAGGTGTCATCCTTGATATGATCGAAAAGGGTGAATTACCACAACCTCCCTCAACAAACAACAAAATCAACCCTCCAAAAAACCCAGTTGGACACAGTCAGGAAACTTCCCTAGACTGCTCTCACCTCATTTCTCCTGACGATGAGAAAATTCATGCAATTAATGAGGATGGCATACAAAGCGGTATAATGATGCTCTCTGTCTCCATCAACAACATATTCTCAAAACTGCAAGTGGCTATCGATGATTTGAACACTCGGGTGGCTAATTTGGAGAAGAGGTTTGGTGGTACTGAAAATGAACCTAACCATCAAGGAGAAAACCAACCCTTGGTTCACCAACCAACAGCTGTTGAAAATGAGGAGTCATCCGATGGTTCCCACATCCACGAACCTACCAACAAAGAACATGAAAATGCCTCATCAAAATACCCTTCAAAATACCAAGCAACATCCCCAAAACTTCCCATTGACAACGGCCAAATCCTGCTTCCGCCCAGGATTGACAGAAACAAAAACAAAACTCACAAAAACATCCCAAAAAACACCAATGTGGGAACCACGGGAAAACATCAAAGGGTATTAACAGATCTGGGAATAACATATGGCACTACTCTGGAGATACTTGCTTCAGAAGGAATGCTCCAACCCATTGGCCCAACTCCGGACAAACCTGAACACAAAAGAGGTCGTTCATGGAACGGAAAGGCCTATTGCCAATACCATCAAGGCAAGGGCCATGACACCGAAACCTGTTTCAAACTCTAGCATGTCATTCAAGATTTGATTGAAGCTGGCAAAAGCATAATTGCACCTCTTAGTCAGGACAATCCTCCTGAATGTCTCAAGTCAAACAGCAAGGTTGAACATTCTCAAAGGACATTCACCAACCTCAACACAACCTATGCCGAAGCTCTTCAAAAGCTCATAACTGAAGGGAAGCTACAACCAATCGGGCCCACCCCGGACCCGTCTGAATGCAAGAACAGCCGTTTCTGGGACGGCAATTCCTATTGCCAATATCATCAAGGAAATGGTCATGACACTGAAACATGCTTCAAACTGAAACATGTTATTCAAAATATGATCGACAACCATCAACTGATAGCTTCATCCCTATGCCAACCAAGTGATAAAAACACCCCTCATGAACATCTCTTTTTGCAAGGAGATGAAAGCCTCATGGACTGTTGTCCTCATATCATTCCCAACGACGAGAGTGATGTGCTCAAGTGGGTCAATTCTCAAAACCAGACAATTAAGCCGCTGGATGATGCGAAATAAACCTTCGAGGAGGAACATGATGATTAGGAGTTCGTATCTACGATTAAGTCCGAGTCCGAGTCTTAGGCTTTCTCATATCTATCCTAGCGTTTGTCCTTTTATTCCTAAACGACAACTGGGGGTTGTCCCCATGATTCACATGTATTCATCGAGTCTGTGCTAACCTCTTATTTATCTAAATAAAAGCACAATTTCCAACTATCATATATTCTCCCCTTCACCATTTCCCGTTGACAACGAGAATTGATTTGAGAATTGATTTAAAACAAACAATATGTTCCAATTCAATGTGAGTACACTCGAGTAACGTTCCGTACCGAGTAAGCAGAGGACTCAAAACTCCGTGTCCATTTTCTTTACCTATTCCATGTCTGGCAATAGAAACCTTTCATTAGCACCCAATTTAGAACGAGCTTCTATCAAAGGGATTCTACGACGAACCTGGATAACAAACCAAAACATCTCCTTGTTCATGGTGAATGACGGAAGGCAAGCCCATTCCCCACAAAAACGTCCCATCACCAAGAATCAACCTCTCACCAACGGGTACATCCCTGTCTGCACCTTTACCTGCCTCGAACGAAGGACGGCAAAGAACCAATAATTGAAAAACCAAGGCGAAAGGCCAAAATCAAAGGCCCAAGCCAATCTCCATTCACCCAAAGTCAAAGCGAAAGGCCAAATACAAAGGCTCAAGCCAAAAGCCATTCGGCCAATAGCCATTCATCCAAAGCCACAACGAAAGGCCAAAATCAAAGGCCCAAGGCAATATCTATTCACTCAAGGCCAAAGCCAAAGCGAAAGCCCAAGCCCAAAAGCCATTCAAGCCAATCTCCATTCACCTAAAGCCAAAGCTCAAGGCCAAAATCAAAGGCCCAAGACAATAGCCATTCACCCAAAGTCAAAGCGAAAGTCCAAAGTCAAAGGCCCAAACCAATATCCATTCGCCCAAAGCCAAAGTTCAAGGCCAAAGCAAAAACCAAAGCCGAAATCAATTCGCTCGAAGCAAAGAAAACCAAAGCCAAAGGCTACTCACCCAACGTCAAGGCTAAGACTCAAGCCAAAATTGAAACCCTTTTCCCAAAAAGGCCAAAATCCAAAGAAAGCATCCAACACACAAATCCTGGACAAGTGAGTCCAAAATACCAAGTCCAGGACCAACAAGTCCAAAGCCCAGGACCAACGAGTCCAACACACAAAATCACGGACCGACAAGTCCAAAACACCAAACAAGTCAGTTCAAATACAAAGTCCAGGACCAACAAGTCCAAAGCCCAGGACCCATGAGTCCAAAATACAAAGTTCAGGACCCACAAGTCCAAAGCCTGGACCAACAAGTCCAACACATCAAATCCTCGAACCCACAAGTCCAAAACACCAAACAGCAAACCCAACACTGCTTTACCCCTAAGTCCTTCTACAGACTATTGCAGGGAGACCTATCTAGGATCCTGGGAATTCCCCTCAAGATCATAACCAACATCACTTCACCCTTAAGTCCTTCTAGAGACTGTTACAGGGAGACCTATCTAGGCTTCCGAGGATTCCCCTCAAGCTCGTGATATCACACCTTAACCTTTAAGGTCCAGACATGGAAATCTGATCCCATGTTATTTACCAACCATTTCGTGCTCAGGCCACATCAAGCCGGAGACCCCATTCCGCATCACACTACAAGCCGTTACCCATCGGCCTAAACACCACAAAATTATTGCTCCAGATTTTTATCTGTTAAGCCAACCCATTATTACCAAGCTCCACATTCCTTAATGTTGAAGCCATTTTTTCACCACAATCCCCATGAAATCCTCGAATGCTTTTCTATCGAGAACGGGACATACCTAATCTACCCTTAGAGTCCACTTTTTAGTGTGCTCAAATGATAAGGAACTTTTTCACAAATTACACCTCTTCGATTCATGATCAAGAGGTATTTATCTCCAATCAACCTTCGAGTCACCAAACGGAATTTTCCGTCGTGACGCTCAACTCCAGATTTTTATCTGTCAAATAAACCATTTTTACCAAGCTCCACATGCCATAATGTCAAAGCCATTTTCAACCTGACCCAGATAGGGAGTCCTCGAATGCTTTGCTACCGAGAATGGGACATACCCAATCTACCCTTAGGGTCCACTTTTTAGCGTGCTCACATGATAAGGAACATTTTTACAAATTAGACCTCTTCGATTCATGATCGAGGGGAATTATCTCAAATTAATTTTTCGAGTCACCAAATGGCTTTTACCGTCGTGACCCACACACTTTAATGTCCTAACATTTCGTTTAGGCACACATTCAGAACTACGATCTGGTTTGATTTCACTTCACGTGAATACGTAGGCAGTCCTTCAAGGACACAACCATACCCCTCGAAATCACTTTAAGGTCCTAACAACTCGCTTAGGCACACACACTCAGAACTACGATCTGGTTTGATTTCGCACACACGCGAATACGTAGGCAGTCCTATTACAAGGGCACAACCACACCCCCACACACATTCAATTTTCAAACCTTCAATTTGCAACCCATTGCACATGCAGCTCAGAACTACGATCTGGTTTGATTTCGCAAACACGCGAATACGTAGTCAGTCCCCAACAAGGACACAACCGCACACCCATTTCAATCTCAACCATCAGCATCAATCCACAAAAGCAGCCCACCAAGCTGCAAAGATTAATCTTATACCTCTTCACTAGGGGCTTCTTCCTTAAGACGTCGCCCATTCCTTGTTTTGTCAAATTCCCACCTTCTCACTCTGGGGGCTTCTCTTTCAAGACGCCACCCGTCCTTTATCCTCAAACATCTTTTGAGTCCCAACTACAGTCCAAAATAAAACCGCCCATAGCCTAGTGCTCAGTTCGGATGATGACAAGGTCTTGGTTCCGCTCTCTGAATCATCATACCTCGAGAAGGGATCTCAAAACAAGCAAATGGTGGCGAAGATGTCTGGAGAAGATAATCAATTCATGTTCCTCAGCCGAGCAAACCTTCTACTCCAGGGATTTCATACGCGATGTCACCCTTTCTTGGCTAAGAGTTGCACTTACATGTGCAAAGTCTGTCAGAGTCACCCCCGTGTCGTGTCAATACTGAGTTAGCATCACGTTCACGACAGCCCATTTGTCAGTTTGTCAGTATGCATCTGTGTGAGTCAGTGTCCCAACGGTCACGTGTCTCCAATCTATCAAATCACGGATCTACGAGTAACAAGACTCGCCTTTAAGCTTCACAACATTCAAAACTTCTATCTCCCTTCGCGTGAGATAATACATGCTAGTTGCTTATATGCTAATTGCTCACATGCTTATCTGATTATGTTCTTATATGCTTGCATGCCTACATGCGTGTCTATGCGACTATGGATTTGTGTGGTCACTAACCATGCAGGTAATCTTGAGAAGACAAACTCACTCCAACTGGGTACTTGGTTTTTCCCAACAAATGGTGACCCGTCAAGTTCAAAATCTTTAACCCCGCCGATTACATGGCTTACGCTACCTCCCAGCGAGTAGCAACTCATATCCCCGGCGAGTCCTGAGAAGTTTCTAACTCCCCAGCGAGTGCCAATTTTCAAATGGATGTCACACATGCTATTTCCCACAGTCGATCTTTCGACAACCATGGCTGGCGAGCCTTTGTCCGCAAACAAGGTACAATTCAAGGATGTATCCCGAAGATGCCTCGGGTACGACTCCTTATCACAGCCCACCCGAATTGGAAGTCGACAGACTCTAAAATGTTCCCGACGGCAGGTCCTTGACTCGAATCCCCGAGTCGCCTCGACGTCGCCCTTCCCGACGGCAGGTCCTTGGCTCAAACCCTTTTGAGTCGCCTTGACGTCGCTATGGTCTTCAGGTTGTAATCTTTGATTGACCTGGAGATCATACTTTGACTTTCGCCCCGTCCAAGCCTCAGTCAAAGTGGGGGCTCTGTAGATACCCAGTATTTGCACCTTCCAAAAAACCACCCGATGATGATCGGACTGTAACGAGTTTTTGATATGCGTGTGTGGATTGGCTATACATGAGACGGTTTAATACACTACTCGAATATGAAAAATTATTTCAAAAGTTTTCTAACTTCATTTGCATTAAAATAACCCTATTTAGAGTTAAAACCGTCTTCGGACCCAAAACCGACTCAGAAACCCGCAACTCGAGCCAACCTGAGTCAACCCAAATCTTGAATGTCAAAAATAATTCCATGAATGTTTTCATCATGTCATTTCCATTAAAATAACACTATTTAGAGTTAAAACCGTCTTCGGACCCAAAATCGACTCAAAAACCCGCAACTCGAGTCAACCTGAGTCAACCCGAGTCAACCCAAATCTCAAATGTCAAAACTAATGCCATGAATGTTTTCATCATGTCATTTCCATTAAAATGACCCTATTTAGAGTTTAAACCGACACCGAGCCAAAAACCGACTCGAAATTCAAATCCCGACTCACACGGGTCAAACCTGAGTCAAAGACACAAAATAGCTACCCCAAATATCACCCAAGAGTAGGCTTACATGGCTAAGCAAACCTCAATGACCACAAATCACAACCAACAAAACATTGGTTAGAACAAATGCAAAATCCAAATTTGCGAAAGGGACAACACACCCCATTGAGTCACGGGGTGGCTCGCGCCTAAAGCAGGTGTCTGCTTAGCCTCCACGCGAACTTAACCGACCTACCATCCCACATTTCTCTATAAATACCCATCATTACACAACACAATCTTCACGCGAGCGTCCACCCCTTCACCTCTCCCTAAAACTTCTAGACTCGACTTCCTAAGTCACAAAATCGACACGTGTTTACGACCTACTGATCGTAAACACAAGCTTTACACATATTGTTTGGTACCGTCGTCGTGCATTCGACCGACCCATTTTACCAACTCAACTCATTAATCAACATGTTTTAATTAACATATTTTCAACTCATTTTCAAAACCAAATCCTTTTTTAAGGCACTCTTTTAAACTTCTTTGATCGCGATTAGTCACAACGAGAAAACCGTCTCTAAAGTCGTCTACTTCGCAAACATCAATACACGTAAGTTTGAGGGTGTAAACAACTCACTTTATTTCATGTCTTTACTGTTTTTATGAGTCTATATGTAACACCCCCATACTCCAAGTGTCTTACCAGGACCACTCAGGTATAAAGATGCTACCATCTCGGTTACCCGAGGCAATGAATATCATAAGACAATAAAGAAACGTACTTTAAAAGTAATTATAGTTTAAGTGATTACATAACAAAACCAACAGTAAGCAAAATACAACTATTCTCAAACTATAAACCAACTGAATGAAACTGTCTTGACAAACACAGCGGAAGGCTAAAGACTCTGATATGTGATGACTCCATCCCCAGCTAGATCCCACGCGTATCAAAGATATACCCGTCAAACAACTGCTCACCACCCCCGAATGGATCACCACAGTTTTTAAAATATTTAAACGGGGTCAGTACTAATCACACAACTCAATATGTCAACAATAAGATAAACAGACAGCTTAACTGTCACACACACACAACCACACCAATCCCAACAATCTCAATCACTGACTGTCCACTGGACCAGCCCTGCCAGTGGGGGACCGCAGCCGTACCCACCAAATCCCCGCTCCTCATAATGAGCGATAACCCTGTCCATTAATGTGCACATCCCTTCTGTGGCGGGTTCCACAGAAGGCGAAACTAGGGCGTGAAGCCACTCCCGCAAGTGACCCCACTCAGCCGAGGCCACGCCTCGCGAACCATAGACAACGATCACAACCACAATCACAATACAATTACTATATCAAACAACCAAACACAACACATCAACCAATATCCCATTATGGGACTAATACTGTGTAGGAAATCCTACCTGGTAAGCACACAATCAGACGGTCTCTACTGCTGAGTCAAAAAGCTTCCTCTATGAAACCTCCTCCTATCATACGACATATAAATGCTACCGAATCATATACTATAAAAAAACCCCCCCAAATCCCTTAATTAGGGTTTAACCAAAATAAAGGAAATACAACAAAAAGGGTACATAGATCTTACCCTCGACGCAAGGAACTCAACGGTATAACCAACGCTAAGAACTGACCTTCCAAACTCCGGGGATTGCTAATTATGCGATTAGGATGAAGAACTTGCTTGCTTTCTCTCTTAAACAGTAATTTAGGTTTTGCAAAAGTGATTTAGAATAATGACGATAAAGCTTATATACCTTAATCGCATAATTAACAAAACCCGAGAAAATTCCCCATAAAACCGGACACTCGATCGAGTACCCGAGATACTCGATCGAGTACCCCCTTACTCGATCGAGTACCCTAGTTACTCGATCGAGTACCCAACAGGTCAGAAACTTTTCTAAAACGCCACATACCCTTACTCGACAGAGTAAGGCCTACTCGATAGAGTACCTCAAGACTTATAAATACGGAGTATTACACTATATAAGCATGAACAATGCATAACACGATTCAAATATAGGTTAGACGAGCCAAAACCGAGTTTTGGACCGAGACAGAAGCCCTTTGCTGTGCAAAGTGGCTCGCGCCTCTTGTGGGTCTCGGGTCAGACTCATCCGTGATTGTTCTCGTCTTTCCTCTTTATTTCATTTCTTATTTGTAATCGGTGTTTACTGTTTCAAATGTTTCAAACCATTTCTATGACAAACTTTTTAACCATAAATCATAATCACCCTTGGTTCCATATACCATGACGGTTAAATCCGTGACTCGGTGATATTAATTGGTTAATTACATTTTAAAGGAATTTCTATTCTTTTATTTCATATTTTAATTCATTTTTATGATAAACATATTTTGACCATTTCAAAAATCATCCTTGGTTCCTTATACCATGACGGTTTATTCCGTGACTCGATGATATTATTGGTTAATTACATTTTAATGGGTATCGTAACACCCTTTTCTTTTATTTACCATTTTTCTCATTTATTTACATTTGCAAACATATTAGTCATAATTCATAATCATCATTGGTTATTTATACCATGTCGGTTTAATCCGAGTACGATGACAAACTTGACTAATTACAAATAATTGAACTTAACATAGTTAGTTCAAATCAAGCATTTTACATTTTTATTTGTAAACTACACTTTTCAAACATGTAAATCCGACAACAAATATTACTAACACAATAGTAATTATTTCGAGTCATGCAAACAACATTTGCAAATTATTTAATCACAAATACGGTTTTAAATAACCTTTTCGAGAACCAGGGGACGCCCCCTTGGGTCGGCTCATGGCTCGCGCCCTAAGTGGCCGCCTGTTTCCATCTTTCAAAACCAGAGCAGAGCCCCTTCCATCGCCTATAGGCTCGCGCCCCTATGGGGCTGCCTGGCGCTGTTCTGCCTTGTTTTTATCACTTGTCTAGGACGATCCCGATTACGGTTAACCCGTATACATGACGGATCAGATAGACAAGTTTAAGTGTTTTTACACTTTGTCATTTGACATCCTTTTTCAAACAATGGATCGTGTTAAGCATCATAACCCGAATTTGGTAAATGGATGTTTAGTTTCCGTTTTCACATGCAAATCAATCTAAATCCAACTTGACATCTTATACTTGATACTTGGATTAACAAACCCACTTAGAAAGCTCACATGTTAGGTTAAACTTTTGGATGCACATTCATGCATTTTACACCGGCTTATCAACTTTTGCACTTAAACAACCGCGATCGATCAGTAGAGGCCGCTAACGCGGGCGGGATTGGGTCTCCGATTAAAGGGCTTCCCAATACGTACCCTCACCCCTTACTCACAACCTTTGGATAGTGGATGGCCTTATCCAGGGCGCACGAGAGTCATTTTAGGCATAAAACGCTAAAAGGGAGAGGAGTCCTTATCTTTAGTACCTATGTCAAGCACCGCTTTTTGCCTTGATTTGACCTAGGTAGAAAGTGGATTAGAACGGGTTCCAAGCATCCCACAAATGCTTGGTGGTCCGAACATCTCTACATCGTTTCGCGGCCCTTGCCGAGACGATACCGCCCGATCTAAAGCGATCCGGTCGAAAGCATTTTTACGCCGCCGAGCGTGGATTTCAAGAGACCTCTGCGTGTCCACAGTTTGGCTTGGCGTGCAGGTGGCCCGTGACTACGGACCGGTAGGCGGCCTAAATCCGCAGACCGAGACGTGGCCCATGTCCACAGTGAGCGACTATATTTCTTTCTCTCTTACACTCATATGCTTACCCTTTGCTTTATGAGAGAAGAGTGACCCGTGATAGTCCATCATTAAAGGTCTTGCAAGGTCGACGGTTCCGCTTTATTATAAACATCCTATAACTCGTTTGCATTTGACATTTTTGCTATAAGTATTAGTTGCTGCATTAAATTGGTTTAAGTGGGCATTTGTAGCTAGCTCTGAACTTTCTTTTCCGTTCCATTAGTTTGCATTTAGTTTATTCGAGGGTGAGTAAAGGTTCGGTTTGGGGAGATTTGATACGTGTATTTTATATAATCTTTTTAAGTCTCTTATGCACGTATTTCTATGCGATTCTCGTGGTTCTATGCTACGAAATGCCCCGAATATTCTACTTTGGTTTGTTTTGCTTTATTTAAAGGAATGGACCTGAAATTAGTGGAATCAAGCCTTTTATCATCCGTTTTGCTTGCATTTAGAGGATGAGTGGATTTGGAGCAGAAATACTACTGTCTTAGTGTGGGATTTATCTGTATTCATCCCTTTAAATTTAAGGATTATAACGAATTATAAAGTGATGATTACGAGTCATAAAACTAAATTGCATAAACAAAACCATAAAGGATTAAGAAATAACCTTCGGTCCTAGCAAAAACGGCCTAAGAACAATATCAAAGTTGATATTCGCCTATCAGTTGCACCCAAGACGATATGAGAAATGCCCTTTGATTTTGCTAGAATCGATCCACAAATTAACTGATTAATTTTTAGGTTTTGTGTTTTTCTTTTGATGAGAAGGAGGCTAGGTTAGAATTAGGGTAGAAAAAGATCTCTCCTCTCTCTTAATAAACCGAAAAAGAGAAGGTAAAAATGGAGATATTATTTCCCCTAATTCGGCCCACATTACCGAAAATGAAGAGGAGTATAATTTCCTTATTTTCGGTTATTCCAAAAATGTATAAAATGTGTTAAATATAAATTGTCATCTAGTGAGGATCGATCCCATAACCTCTTGGTTTGAGTACCCTCACTATTACCACTATGACACATTCATCTTGTTGATTAAATATAACCGATTACATTTAATTACGAATTAACATATTAATTCGTCCAAGCTTACATCATATACATTAATTAAATATAACTTATTATATTCAATTTACGAATTGACAGTTAATTCGTCTCAACTAATATTATTTAATCGGCATTAAATAATCGTCTCATCAACACATTGACTAACTGTTTAGTCATATAAGGCATCAATGTGATTACATTTCCATAACCACATCTCCCAAACACATCCTTTAGGTGTGACCTTTAGGGACCAGTTGATCACCGCCATCTGTATGATAATAACGTCAAACTTTCTAGCAAGCCAACCGTTATTAGGTAATCGTTAATCAACTGATTAAATACGAAGTGTACCCTTGTGAACCTGTAAGAAATTTACAAATGTTATCACACTAATTTGTGGAGGACACAAGCTCCAACAAACTCCCACTTGTCCTCACAAGTGTATGTGCGATAACCGATTCTCATATCCTAAAATTTCTCCAACTCAATGTAAAACAATTTGCAAAATCTGTATTCACAAAGGTCGTATTTTACAAGTGATCTGTATCAAGAGTGGTTTCCCCGACTAAAGAGTAACTTAACTGATAAACGAATCATCATTCGAGCATGGCCATGCATTTCAGTTACAACTCCTCGAGTGGCCCTGAGAAATAACTATACTTGATAAGGGTTGGATATTTTCCTCAACTCGAATCATGTAGATGTAAGCACAGTATGAAATGACCCAGAAAAAATCTACTTAGCCTCCAGTTACAGCAGACCGTGAGAAAGAAACCAAAGTCACTCAAAAACTGCCTTAATCTCAAGAGACAGTCGATAGTCAAAAGAATCGACTCTAGGAACACAATGGATGTCCTATCCACGACCTGGCACCGAATGTTTTTAAACATTTAGGACTCCATTACGTTGTCACAAAAATTTGTCCTACGAGGTATCGTTATAATCTCGCATTTGTGATCGATCAGTCAACAGTTTGACTTATGGCTCGTTGAACCCACCATCAATCGACTGCACAATATAATAGCCAGAGTTATCAGTTCTTATAGGCGATTACGGACCAAAACAAAATATAATGTAATTCAGTTCACTTTGTGGCGTTCAAAGTTGTCAGTACAATCCACATGAAAAACAAAATATTATAATAAAACGAAGAAGTTATAGTGTATGAAAAAGATAATGTATCAAATTCATAATCAACTACTACAACTCAGGAACACGTTTAATTCCCATGGAAATAACGTGCCCTTCATGCTTATCAAAATTCAACGGTTTAGTGAGAGGTTCCGCGATGAGATCATCCGTCGCAATCTTGTCAATCACTATCTCTTCTTGCTCCACGTAATCACGGATCAGGTGAGCTTTCCGATGTACATGTCTAGATTTGTTGCTAGACTTAGGCTCCTTAGCCTGGAAGATGGCACCTCTATTGTCAAAATAGATGGTGATCGGGTCATTCGAACTAGGAACTATCTTAAGTCCTTGTAAGAATTGACGCATCCATATCGCTTCCTTTTTGCTTCAAGCGGCATAGTACTCGGATTCGGTGGTAGAATGCTACAACACTGTTTGGAACTCTTCCGCTGACCGCAGCACCATTAAGAGTGAAGACGAATCCAGACTGAGATTTTGAATCATCTCAATCCGATTGGAAGCTAGCATCTGCGTAACCGATTGCGCATAACTTAGAATCGCCTCCATAAGTCAATACCCTATCCTTAGTCCTCCGTATGTACTTGAGGATATTTTTAACAGCTATCCAGTGTGTTTCACCTGGATTCTTTTGGTACCGACTCGTCATACTTAATGCATATGCCACGTCTGGACGTGTGCATATCATGGCATACATGATTGATCCAATTGCAGATGCATAAGGAACACGACTCATGCGCTCAATCCCTTCAGGCGTCGTGGGTGACTGAGACTTGCTCAACTGCATCCCAGACGTCATTGGAAGGTTCCCCTTCTTGGAGTTGGTCATGCTGAACTTCTCAAGAATCTTATCCAAATAAGACTCCTAACTAAGTGATAACGTCCGTCGTGATCTATCTCGGTAGATACGGATTCCCAAAATGCGTTGGTGCCTCACCCAGATCTTTCATCTGGAAATGGTTCTTCAACCATTATTTAACCGAAGATAGGAGAGAAATGTCATTCCCAATCAAGAGTATGTCATCGACATACAATATCAAGAATACAATCTTGTTCCCACTCGACTTGATATATAAGCATGGTTCTTCGACCGATCGAGTGAAACCATACTCTTTTATCACCTGGTCGAAACGATGATTCCAACTCCGAGAAGATTTCTTAAGTCCATAAATGGAACGCTTAAGCTTGCATACTTTCTTAGGATGTTCAGGATCTATGAAAACTTCGGGTTGCACCATGTACAACTCTTCCTCCAAATAACCGTTTAAGAAGGCGGTTTTCACATCCATTTGCCAAATTTCATAATCATGAAAAGCGGCAATCGCTAAGATTATCCGAATGGAACGTAGCATGACTACAGGTGCAAAAATCTCATCATAATGCAATCCGTACACTTGAGTGAAACCTTTTGCCACTAGTCGTGCCTTGTAGGTATCTGGTTGCGCGTCTACAGAACGCTTTATTTTGTAAAGCCATTTGCACTGTAGAGGTTTTACCTTATTAGGTAAATCAACTAGATCCCATACGTCATTCTCATACATGGAGTCCATCTCGGAATGCATGGCTTCGAGCCATAGCTTTGAGTCGGAACAGGTCATAGCACCTTTATAGGTAGCGGGTTCATTACTCTCTAGGAGTAAAACGTCATTCTCCTCGACCATACCAATGTATCTGTCCGGAGGATGAGAGACTCTACCCGACCTCCTAGGTTCCTCAGGAATATTAACCGTGTCATCAGTTGGAGGAACCACTTCCTCCATCCGTTCCTCGGTTGTTGGTTCTGGAATCTCCGACAGCTCGAAGGTTCTATTACTCGTCTTGTTCTCGAGAAATTCTTTCTCTAAGAACGTCGCACTAGCCGCGACAAAAACTCGATGTTCAGTAGGCGAATAGAATTAATGACCAAATGTTCCTTTTGGATAACCTATAAAGTATGTCTTGACCGATCGCGGCTGAGCTTATCCTCGTGTCTCGACTTGACATAAGCCTCGCAGCCCCAAACCCGAATAATGGACAAGTTAGGTACCGTTCCCTTCCACATTTCATATGGAGTCTTGTCGACAGCTTTAGTCGGACTTCGGTTAAGTATAAGAGCAGCTGACAAAAGAGCAAAACCCCATAATGAATCAGGCACTACCGTGTGACTCATCATGGATCGAACCATATCAAGTAAGGTTCGATTTCTCCGTTCGGATACACCATTTAATTGAGGTGTTCCAGGTGGAGTTAACTGCAAAACGATTCCACATTCTTTAAGGTGTTGATCAAACTCATTTGAAAGATATTCGCCACCCCGATCTGAACGGAGTGCTTTAACCTTTCTACCCGGTTGGTTTTCAACCCCTGTTCGGTATTCCTTGAATTTCTCAAAGGACTCACTTTTATGCTTCATTAAGTAGACATATCCGTATCTACTCAAATCGTCCATGAAAGTGATAAAATATCTATAGCCATCTCTAGCGGTAATTGACATAGGTCCACAAACATCAGTATGTATGAGTCCTAATAGGTCACTAGCGCGCATTCCAACACCTTTGAAGGAAATTCGAGTCATTTTGCCAATGAGACATGATTCACACGTGCCATATGTAGAAAATTCGAATGCGGGAATAGTCCCATTATCGACGAGTTTCTTTACGCGTTTCTCATTTATGTGTCCCATTCGACAATGCCATAGATAGGTTTGATCTTTGTCACCAACATTTAATTTCTTATTATTCACGTGTAATACTTCCGTGGTTTGATCTAAGATGTAAATTCCATTCATGGAAACCGCTTTGCCATAAATCATTTCATTGAAAGAGAAAATACAGCTATTATCCTTTATTAAAATGAAAATCCGTCTTTATCAAGTACGGAAACTGAAATAATGTTCTTAGACAAACTGGGTACATAGTAACAGTTATTTAAAAATAACTCAAAACCACTAGGGAGTTGGATTACATATGTTCCCTTCGAGACAGCAGCAACTCTAGCTCCATTCCCGACTCGCAGGTCCACATCACCCTTTCCGAGAGGTGTGATGTTTCTTAGGCCCTACAAATTATTACACAGATGAGAACCACAACCAGTATCAAGTACCTAAGTTCCGAAACTTGCATGGTTAATCTCAATCAAATGAATATAAGATGACATACCAACAGGAACGACGCGGCCTGCTTTGATGTCCTCACGGTAGACGGGACAGTTCCTCCTCCAATGTCCAGTCTTGTAACAATGGTGGCACTTAATGTCACCGCCCTTGCTCTTTGCCTTGCCCTTTGAGCCACTTGTCTCACCGGGCCCACTCTTACCGTTTCCTGGCTTCTAGAATTTTGGCTTACCTACAGTTAAGTCGCTTGGAGCTTTGCCCTTACCTTTACCCTTGTTGGAAATCGTGAGAACATCCTGCTTTATGTTCCCACTCAATTTCATATCCTTCTCGGTCTGTACGAGAAGGGAGTGTAGCTCATGAGGACTCTTTTTCAAGTCATTCATGTAGTAGTTCGCCCTGAAAAGGGCAAAACCATCGTGAAGAGAATGAAGCATTCGATCAATGACAAAGCTCTCACTGATTTTGCAATCAAGTGCCTCCAACTTCTCGACATTCTCAATCATGTTAAGAATGTGTGGGCTAACCGGTTGGCCCTTTTGGAGTTTCGCATCAAAGAAGCGACAGGTATGCTCATAAGTAACGATCCTCGGTGCTTTTGAGAACTCGTTAGTGAGCGTGGTGAAAATCTTGTTCGCACCTTGGGCAATGAAGCGTCTCTGCAAATTGGTTTCCATTGCAAAGATGAATACGTTCTTTATCGCACCCGCTTCCATAACGAAATCATTATAAGCAAGTGACTCGTTAACTCCCGCATTGGGGCCTGGGTTTACCGGTATTGGCACAGTTAAGTACTTGAGCTTACCGTCAGCAATGGCAGCATTTCGTAGTGCTGCCTCCCAGTCCGCAAAGTTGGACCCATCATTTTTCGATCGCGTGTCTTGATTCATGTTGTCCATAAAAACTTTCAGCCAGGACTCGCGTCCAAGTGTGGCACTAGGCATTGGGATTTCGTTATTTCCAGCCATTTGTTGTAACAGTAATGTAAACGTGTTCTACTCTGCGAAAAGAAGAATTAAATAATAAGCATGTGCATCGATTTTAATTTAAGTCTAATGAACTAGTGTCATAACGCGAAGACTCAAAACATTTATACAATTGACCTTCCTCAAGAATTATATAAATGATCCCAAGACTCAATTATCTGTAAATTGATAAGCCAACCTTTTGGCTAATTCTACTGTTAGAATTCTTGGTCGATAAATTTCTGTAAATTCTATCTTTAGTCCATCATAATCACGAGAAACTCTTCGGACTATAATGTTGAGATAAAATAAGTCAACACAAACTACTTACCCAACGTAGAAGGGGTCATATTATGCCTACCGACGAAGAAGGGATTCATAGTTGTTTGCCCTTATAAAAACTAATCTCAATTTCCGTTTTAGAGGAAGATCCCATCAACTTTATTTTAATTCATTTTAAGTGAACTAATATCTAGCATGCGTGAATGAATAAACTAAGATGATGGCTTAATAAACATGTGACATCTGTATGTCTATGAAAACTAACATACAACCTATATGTGTCAATTTTCATGCATTTTAGTAGTAGGTGGTTTGGTTTTAGGCGGAAAATGATGCATAAACTATCATGTGAATGAAAAGCAATAGGAATGAAAAACGTAAAAGCAATAATAAAGTCCTAGTGTGGCCTATCCTATCAAAATGAACATTAAATACAAGTTTGGAATCCATCCTTGGACCCGGGAAGCTTGTCTCGATGTTCCATCTTGATCCATGTAGCGGGAGTGAGCTCCAATCTCCATCTTTAGTCTTCTTTGAAAATTACAATAAATAAATTTACATAATAAATCTATTTATTACATTCTAATTTCAAAACCCAAAAACTAAAGAAAAATAAAGGAGATTCGAGATCTCATAATTACATAAAAATTATGTTTCCTTCATTACGAAAACATAATTAACTAAGGCCACACTAAGTATTACAAATTACAACCGATTGCAAAAATACGTAAATAAAATCATTCAACGATTCATTCAACAAAAGAAAAGCATCAACTAAAAAATTAAACATGCAAGACATAATTCTTTAATTATGTAGATTAATTTTATCCAAACCACCTATTTAAATTATCAAATTAAGTGACAATTCCTCAATTAATCACATTAATTTCAATCTTAATTCATATTAAACTTGTTATATGAATTTAATCCATCAATATTTTAAACTTCTTTAAAATAATTAGGTATCTTTAAAATTGTGAACCGCTTCACAACAATTAATCATACATTGTAAATGCAATGTATAATTAATATTGGCCAAAACAAACAAAAACAAAATCCCTTTTTTTTATATATGTCTCGGCTAAAACAGGAAAAATAAAAAAAACAGTTTTTTTTTTCTTTGCTCTCGGCTGAAAAAAAAACTAAACAGCCCGGTTTTTTAAATTCGGTAATTGCAAAAAAACATAATCCTTTTTTTTTCTCGGTCATAACAGCAAAACGAAAAATAACAGTTTTTTTTTTCATTTTGTCTCGGCAAACCCTAAAAACAGCCCCTTTTTTTTTCTTTTGCGGCAAAAATGCCCTAAATTGCAAAAACATGTTGATGAACAAGATCGTTTATAGTTGCTATTAACAAGATTGGCATATTCAACTTATAATTTAAATACATATTCAAACTAGATTATTCAAATTTAACATGTTAAGAGAATATCTAAATCATGATAAAACCGATTATCATAATTGATTTGAACTTTTGTTAAATTAAGTTATATGCCAAAAACAGCAAAAAACGATTCATCAATCCGACAAAAACGATTTCCATTTACATCTCGATTTATATAATCGAAACATCTACAAATTATCATATTATTATCTTAACTGATTAAAAACAACAATATGAAAATCAAATGGAAATAAAACAACAACAAAAACGCAACAACACGGCTGCAAAAAAATTGTTCTCGGCACAAAAAAAAAAATTCAGCCGATTTTTTTTTTTTTTCAAACCCTAATGTTATTTACAAACAATTTTATGAAAATCATCAAAATAAAATTCGTGGCCTTGTCTCTGATACCACTTGTGGGATTTATCTGTATGCATCCCTTTAAATTTAAGGATTATAACGAATTATAAAGTGATGATTACGAGTCATAAAACTAAATTGCATAAACAAAAGCATAAAGGATTAAGAAATAACTTTCGATCCTAGCAAAAACGGCCTAAGAACAATATCAAAGTTGATATTCGCCTATCAGTTGCACCCAAGACGATATGAGAAATGCCCTTTGATTTTGCTAGAATCGATCCACAAATTAACTGATTAATTTTTAGGTTTTGTGTTTTTCTTTTGATGAGAAGGAGGCTAGGTTAGAATTAGGGTAGAAAAAGATCTCTCCTCTCTCTTAATAAACCGAAAAAGAGAAGGTAAAAATGGAGATATTATTTCCCCTAATTCGGCCCACATTACCGAAAATGAAGAGGAGTATAATTTCCTTATTTTCGGTTATTCCAAAAATGTATAAAATGTGTTAAATATAAATTGTCATCTAGTGAGGATCGATCCCATAACCTCTTGGTTTGAGTACCCTCACTATTACCACTATGACACATTCATCTTGTTGATTAAATATAACCGATTACATTTAGTTACGAATTAACATATTAATTCGTCCAAGCTTACATCATATACATTAATTAAATATAACTTATTATATTCAATTTATTTAATTGTGATTAATTCGTCTCAACTAATATTATTTAATCGGCATTAAATAATCGTCTCATCAACACATTGACTAACTGTTTAGTCATATAAGGCATCAATGTGATTACATTTCCATAACCACATCTCCCAAACACATCCTTTAGGTGTGACCTTTAGGGACCAGTTGATCACCGCCATCTGTATGATAATAACGTCAAACTTTCTAGCAAGCCAATCGTTATTAGGTAATCGTTAATCAACTGATTAAATACAAAGTGTACCCTTGTGAACGTGTAAGAGATTTACAAATGTTATCACACTAATTTGTGGAGGACACAAGCTCCAACACTTAGGAAGCGTGAACGTGTCTCGGAAGCAAACCAAGTGAAGAAAACAAGCTGGTGCAGTGGCAAGTCCTCGATCGAATGATTTTCTGATCGATCGAGTAGTTTTAAGAGAAGAAGACCTCGATCGAATGGAATTTTCTGTTCGATCTAAATGTACATGTTTAGAGTTCCTCGATCGAGTGGTCTGTTTACTCGATCGAGAGGTTTTGCCATGAATGTGTTAGATCGAGCAGTTCTAAGCTGTTCGATCGAGTAACTCGCTAATGGGCTCGGGATTTTTAGTTTAATTTAGTATTCTAGGTTTAATAATTGTCTTTCCTGTAAATAGGAAAGACGACATGAGGTTTTAGTATCACTTCATACATTACTTTTCCCTTACTTGCTGACAGACATTACTTTGCTCCTTTTTTTTTCTGGATCTGAACTTGTAATTTCTCCTTCTCCTTTATTCCAGTATTAATTTCTCTTCCCTTCATCTTTTTATTATGCTTAATATTACTCTATCTTTCTCTATCGTTTTACTCTTCGTTATGTTTAGCTAATTCTCCCACTAGGATTTAGGGGATTCAATGAATTATTGTTAGTTACTAATTAGGTTTACAGATCTTTCGTTGTTATCATGTCTTTGTTGTTAATCATTGTAATTAACTGTAACTAGCTATTTGAATCGATGCATTTAGCTAATTTATTTGGTAAGCCTTAACCTAGACCGGAAGGTTGGAAGGGGTGAGACCTGCAGTGAACATTAGGATGCTTTAGTGAGGGCGGAAGCTAAGCTAATAGCGTTTTAGGGCGAATTGAGACCGGAAGGAGATATTCGTTGCCCCTTAGACTGATACACGCGACCGATCTGTGACCTTAGCTGCAACTATCTGACATTCATTGATGATCCGACAATCCTAGTTTTCTCTCTCTCTTGATAATCTCTCTTACTATCTTCTCTTGCTTTAATCTTATTTAGTTTAGCCTCAACAAATCAAACCCCCAATTGTGACCTTAGACAAACCGAATAGACAAGTAGTTAGTGACCGCCTCCCTGTGGAGATCGACCCTACTTACCGCTGACTTCTGTTAGTTGTACTTAGGTTTATTTTGGTTACTGTAATGACGGTATCATCGTATTTCATGCAACTGTTGATACTCAAGGATGGTGTGCTTCTCTGGTATACTTTCACAATCTTTTGCTCATATTGTACGGAAGATTAATTGTATTTTCCGTTGGCTGTCAATTAGTCTTTTAAGAGCTAGTGTCATATGGGTTAGTGTCATAATACACTTTACTATGAAATGGTTTATATGACAGGCGTGTTAATATGCATTCTTATGATTCTGTTTCAGGAATTCTACATTAAACACTCAGACGAAACTCGAATTAGATCAGACGCTGAAAGACAACGTGTTGTTCAATGCCTTCAAGCTGCAATTCAGATAAGAGCACCCAAGGTATAAATTTTTTGTCATAATTATTTCTACATTACATAATATTGGGACACAGACTCAGGGTGGCTTTAGGCTATGTGTCAGTGCAGGTGAATTTACTGATTCTCAGATTGTGGTGATGCTGGGTGAAAATGGGACGGGGAAGACCATATTTATTCGTATGCTGGTAACTGTCTCTCCTAACTTACTGTATGGTGATATTATGTGAGTATAAATATACTGAAGTTTGCTTATAATGAAAAACTGAGTCAATGTCGCCGTATTTGTCAAAATTCAGGCTGGTCTGCTAAAACCTGACAATGTGGGAGACTCTGGTGTGGAAATGCCGAGCTTCAATGTTTCATACAAGCCCCAAAAGATCAGCCTAAAATTTCCACACACTGTTAGATATCTGCTTCATCAGAAGATAAGCGAGTTCTATACGCAGCCTCAATTTGTGTCAGATGTCATGAAGCCTTTGCAAATAGAGCAGTTAATGGACCGAGAAGTTGTTAATCTATCTGGTGGAGAGTTGCAGAGAGTTGCATTAACTTTTTGTTTGGGAAAGGTAAATCTTTTGTCAATGTTTTCTTGCCCTCCCTTCCGCCTGCCTGTTTTTACTGTGTTGTTTAGGAGTAGTAGAGTCTTTGACATTTACCTTTTTTGCTGATCTAGCCGGCAGATATCTATCTGATAGATGAACCGATTGCATATCTCGACTCATAGTAGCGTATTGTAGCCGCAAAGGTGATTAAGAGGTACATACTCCATCATCAGAAGACTGCCTTTGTTGTTGAACATAATTTTATCATGGCAACATATCTGGCAGACAGAGTAATTATTTATGAAGGGTCACCGTCAGTGGATTGTACAACAAACTCCCCTCGCCCAGTTTCACAAAATTGGGTCCTAGATTCACAAAATTAAGTCTAGCATTCACAAGGTAATCCCCAAGTCCCAAAATCAAGTCCAAGATTCACAAGATTAAGTCCTGGGTTCACAAAATTAGGTTTAGGATTCATAAGATTAGCTCCAAGATTCACAAGATTAGGTCCAAGATTCACAAAATTGGGTTCAAAGTTCATAAGATCAGGCCCGAGATTCACAAGATTAGGTCCAAGGTTCACAAAATAAGGTTCAAACATAGACCTGATTTTGTGAAACCCGGACTTGATTTTGTGAAGCTTAGAGTATATTATGTGAACTTCAGACCTGATTTTGTGAAACTTGATTTTGGCAAACATAGACCTGATTTGTGAAAACTGGAGTTGATTTTGTGAAGCTTGGACTAGATTATGTGAACCCTAGACCTGATTTTGTGAAACTTGATTTTGTCAAACTTAGGCTTGATTTTGTGAAATTTAGACTTGACTTTGTGAAGCTTGGACCCGGTTATGTGAACTTAGGACTTAAATTGGTTAACTTCCTAGTAAGAAATAACTATATTAGGTTGATGAATCATGTTTCATGTGTTTGTTATTTTTTGATGCATTGTTTGTACTTATCATCTATTAGCTCAAAAGGTAGAGCATTGTGCTATTGCGCAAGGTGTGGGTTCGAGTCCCACATAGATGAACAAATATAAAATATAAGATTATAATATATTTATCAATGTTAATATATGTCCAGTGTCACTTGTTTATGTGTTAAATTCACAAAATCGGGTCTAGGATTCACGAAATTAAGTCCGGGGTTCACAAAACCATGAAGTAATTTGGTGAGGCCGGCCGCCTCGCCATAATTAACGGCCTCACCGGATCCGGACTCTCTCTCTCTCTCTCTCTCTCTCTCTCTCTCTCTCTCTCTCTCTCTCTCTCTCTATATATATATATATATATATATATATATATATATATATATATATATATATATATATATATATATATATATATATAGAGAGAGAGAGAGAGAGAGAGAGATTGGATTTGGTGATTTTGGTTCTTATGGTGAGTTGTGAGTAGGGGGAATCTCAGCCACTAGATTATATTAGAGATGAGTGGCCAAGATCAAATCTTACATGTCATATAAAACCATTGTCATTTACTTATTTTCTCTTTTTTCTAATGTTCTTTTTTTTTACTTTAATTTTTTTCTCTCTTTTTTTTTACCTCGTGTTATTATGCTTTTTTTACAACTTTGATTTTTGTTTTCTCTTATGTTTTTCTTTAATTTACTCATTATGTTACTTTTTTTTCTTTTTCTTTTTGTACCGGATTTTTTTTTACTTGAAATTTTTTTTACTCTTATTTTTTTTACCTCGTGTTATTATGCTATTATTATGCTTTTTTTAACCTGGATTTTTTTTACGACTTTGATTTTTTTCTCTCTTTTTTTTTACCACATGTTATTGTCTTTGTTATTGTTATTCATTTGTTATTGTGATGTTATTCTAATTTGTTACTTTGATTTTTTTTACGACTTTGATTTTTTTTCTCTTTTTTTTTTACCATATGTTATTGTGCTGTTATTGTTATTCCGCTGTTATTGTGATGTTATTCTGCTGTTACTTTGAATTTTTTTTTACGACTTTAATTTTTTTTACCACGTGTTATTGTGCTGTTATTCTACTGTTATTCTGATGTTATTCTGCTGTTACTTTGATTTTTTTTACGACTTTCATTTTTTTTTTTTTTTTTTACCACGTGTTATTGTGCTGTTATTCTACTGTTATTCCGCTGTTATTGTCTTTGTTACTTTGATTTTTTTAACGACTTTGATTTTTTTTACTACTTTGATTTTTTTACTCTTTTTTTTACCGCATGTTATTGTGTTGTTATTCTGGTGTTATTGTGATGTTATTGCGGTGCCACTTTTATTTTTTTTACGACTTTGATTTTTTTTTTCCTTTTTTTTAGCCCGTGTTATTGTGCTGTTATTCTACTGTTATTCTGCTGTTATTGTGATGTAATTGTGGTGTTATTCTATTATTAATGCACTGTGTGGTATTACTCTATTGTCAAATGTATCTATCTAAGTATCCCACACTATTTAAAATAACACTATAATAACAGTAGAATAACACCCATTTTAATTAGCTATTATTAATGCAGTTTTATTATATTAATCGATTATCATTCGTATGAATTAATATTTAGTCCAAGTATCATGTCGGCATCATGAGTACTCACAACTAGTTCTAAACACGCGTCACCGAGGATGGTGCTCATCTATTTCTCGAATATCTACACCGACATAAACTATGTATGTTATTTTGTGAAGAGAACATGGAATGAAGCAGCGCATTGTATGGCAGATTTCATGTCACTTGATTACTGGACTTGTGTACGGGTTGACTCATGTCCTGAACTAGTTGCTGATATTGTAGCCTCCGATTTTATAGCTAAATTGGTCGGTCTCATATTATATTAACATGATTCCGCCCTTTCACAGTAAGCCATTGTGGACGGCCAAATAACTGTCAGATTCCAAAAATCATCAGCTTTAGTCAGGAAATGCAGGAACATAAAGCAGCACTTCAACAAATACACATTAGTAAATATAATGGACCTGAAGAAGGTGATGGTTGCGACAAAAGGAAAGAATAGAATAGGCAGAAAAGTTCATCAATGTGTTTGATGGGCAAGACCAGATTGAAGCACACATTGGTACCTGCAACGGTTTCAATCATAGATCAGGACTACTCCAATGATTTTATTTTATCAGTTAAATTAGTCGAAATACCTGAAAATATAAAAAAAATTAGAACCTTTTATCTTTTCATCCCTATTATATTTTCGAAATTGCCTTCTCTGAATCTATCATTAACAGGAATGATGTGATTAAGTCAAAAAGTTTGATAAAAGATTCGCACCGGCCCATTCAACTATAGACCCTACCAAGTACCAATTAATCTCTTTTAAAGCACCAAAGTGCATACTTAGACACGATGATAAGCAACACACTCCGATTTCCATCAGCGAGTCTCATTGACAGGCTCATAGCAAGAATCGCCATGTTTAAAATCATGATCAGTCAAAACATTTTTAAAGTCTCGAAAACGAATCCAAATAATCACTGCAACCAATTTCCACAGTATCCTCAGTTCTCTGCAACTCAAAGATGCAGCTTCTACCCATATAACTATGAACTATCCACATCAGAATTTAAAGGTCTTGCTCAAACTCCGCTTCTACCACTGCTGGAAGTAGGATTTATACTTTAGGCTATAAAAATCAAAAATTTTAATTAAAAGTTTCGATTTTTCACTGTAGGGGGACTACGCCTTTGCCACAGCCCCCTAGTTCTGCCACTACCTACTCCGCTAAAACAACGTTTAATTAAAATTGCCATCGGTTAATGACGGCATCCAAACAGCGAGAGGGCAAAGATGACACATCCTTTCTCACCTCCTTACCACTGTTGAACTCGGTTGACTCGCTCCGATTTTCCGACGAGTTTACCGGCAATGACGGCATCGTTTTCATCAGTATCGTCGATATTGCGCTAGGATTTTATCGTCAAACATGCATTCGCGAATTCGAGGACTGGTTACTGGTACGGAGCGAAGACATGTAGAGCTCGACAGACGGCGAGTTTGCCGGAGAGTCTGACGGCGGATTGACGGAGGATACATAGAGGGATTTTCAGGCACCAAATTGGTAAAATTGAGATGATACATAGAGGTTAATTGATCGAAAATAAACATTTTTAATAGATCTGAGGCATAATTGTTGAAATTAATCGGAAAATTGGTTAAATTGAGAGGACAACATTGTTTTTGGGTGAATTTCCAGAGATTTGGGGGAGGTTTTTGTGGGTTTGTAAAGAGGAGCATAGGTGTCTGAGTTTTGACATTCAACTGCCAGCTTTCGTGTTTTTATTAATATTAGATTCAATCTCAGCCCTTGGTTTCTTTTAATCTAGTGGCTGAGATTTTCCAAACTCACAACTCACCGTAAGAACCCAACTCACGAGATCCCGCCTCTATATATATATATATATATATATATAAATATATATGATACTTCACTACCCTTTCAAAAGCCAAGTAATGAACACATATCATGCTCGAGGTCTATCATGTCCAACTACGCAATTCATTTTTCACATATCACCATGTTCAAATTACGCAATTCTCTTATCATTTCATCCAACAACTTCACAAGATGCATAAGCTACAAGTACCACACACATAGCTTCAAACACACAACGGTTCCCAAGACTCCTCCATGTGACCGGCTCGAGATCGTAAAGGCCTCAATGCGACTTTGGGACGTCTCCCAAGTCTTTGCGGTAGCTCCAAATAACTATCCCGGGTTCATTTTATTTAGACTCCTTATGTTCATTAGGTTCATTAGTTTTAGGTTCCAGAATCGTCGCTCTGATACCACTTTGTAACACCCTCACATACGAAGGTGCCTTACCAAGACCACCCTAGCATGGGAGACTGCTACCATCTCGGTTTCCCGAGGTTAGTATATCAAAGTTACCATTCCAAAATAACATTAATTAAAGTATAAAGAATTAAGGATTACATGTTCCAAAACCAATCCAAAACAAATGTTTTCTAGAACTCAGCAACTGAAACTAAAGCAATAAGTCTCATGACAGCGGAAGCTAGACTCGAGTGATGACTCCCCATCTCATCCCCGAAGCTAAAGATCATCATCACCTGTCACAATCTATTCACCATCTCCGAATGGATCACCACAAATTTACAAAACAACGGGGTCAGTTTACTGCGTAATAAAATAAGACAAAGTACGATAAGATAAATAGCTGTTCACAATCCACCTCCAACACCCAATCACACCTCGTAACTGACTACACACTAAAATGTGTAGCCCTGCTAGTGGGGGACCACAGCCTTGCCCACCTAAGCCCCCGCTCATCAACGAGCGATAACCCTGTTTATTAATGTGTACATCCCCTCCTATGGCGGGTTCCACAGAGGGTGAAAGTAGGGCGTGACGCAACTTCCGCAAGTGACTCCACTCAGCCGAGGATGCACCTCGCGAACATCATCAACCATCTCAACACCAACACGAACTCCAATCCAACAACAGCAATTAGTCACAATATCAATCGTACAAGCAATTACAACACATATCTTAAATCAATTAAACAGTAAACCGAGTAGGGAAACCCTACCTTAGCACAAAGTGAAATGAGACAAACAAGCAGGTTAAAACGGCTCCTCTACGAAATCTTCACCAAACAACAATCATACAATTCCAATTACAAACATGCCAAAATCCCCTTTCCCCCAAATCATAAACTAGGGCAAAACCCTAAAAGACAAATTGATAAACTCATAGAATTAGAGGCTTACCGACACAATCGACGCAAGGAAGGATGAACAAGACTAACGAAAGATCCACGAACTTGAAAGAGAGATTTGGAGATGACTAGAGTTACGTTGTAAGTTTAGGTTTTGTTAAAAATGATTAAGAAACTGAAATCCTCGTTTATATAACTCTAATCCTCTCTCAATCAAACCGAGGAAATAACATCGTCAGACCGGATACTCGGTCGAGTATAGAGTATACTCGGCCGAGTATCCCATACTCGGCCAAGTATTCCTGGGCAGTAGTCTGTCATGAAATACACGACACACCTACTCGGCCGAGTAAGCCATATTCGGCCGAGTAACAGACTTAGAAAACCATAGTATTACAGGCCAAGTTAGCATTTATCTTAATTATTTTAACAAAAAATACCATTCAAACATCAATCAATATTATATATATATCAATCAATACTATCAATACTATATATATTCCAGAAATCAAGGGACTTCTATGTAATTAAATAAATTTATAAAAATTAATTATACTATATAGTTTTTAATCGATAGCGATGTGTGATGGACCTGAACAAGGACTTCAATGTAAATATTACTCCCTCCTATTCGAGGTTTTCTTCCCCTTTGATGTGGGCACAAGATTTTTAGGAAATGATTAAAGAATGAATAAAGGAAGATAGTGGGGTTTTTGAATTGAAGAGAGGAATGAATAATTAGGAATTAAATAAGGAATTGTGAGTTAGGTGGATTTGGTGATAGGAGAGAGGGATGAATAAAATAATAGTAAAACTTAGGTGGGTTTGATAATAGGAGAGAGGGATGAATAAAATAAGAGTAAAAGTTTCCAAAATAAGAAAGGGGAAGAAAACCTGAATAATCCGTTTAAGGAAATAGGGAAGAAAATAGTGAATAGGATGGATTATATAGTTTTGGTTGAAGTATAAATTTAGAGAATACCAAAATATGTGAGTTTCCTTAAAATAAACAGCCCTAACTTATGGTATTAATTAGTATAAATATATTAATTATTTAACATACACAATTATAATATAAGTACTTTATATTTTGAAAACTATTGAAAGGTAATTACATCAATCTAGATTTCTAAAAAATATAATATTTCATAATTCATTAGATTTGTAATTTAATTAGTATATAATAATAATTGCTCTTAAATAATATTTTAATCGACTATTTAAGATTTATTTAGATATGTAACTCTAATACAACTAGATAATCAACTAATATAATAGTAATCACCCATGTGAGTAGTAAAAGTAACAATAATAACAGCGGAAGTAGTAAAAGTCATACTAGCAACAACGGGAATAATGAAATTAACAATAACAAATGCGGGACTAGTGAAAGAAAAAATAATGACGGTGGGAGAAATGAAAGTAATAGTCGTCACAACACATGTAATAAAAGTAACAATAGAAACAAGGGTGAGAGTATGAAAAATTAACCAACAATTCAATTTAGGAAAATATTAATTTATTTAAATATATGAGTTTGACAAAACTAACGGGTTAACCGTAAAAATAACTGAAGTAGTTAAAGAAACAACAGTAACCGAAGAAATAGTGAACGTAATAGTATTAACACGGAATGTAATGAAAGTAAAAATATTAACAGCCGGAGTGGTAAACATGTCTCATAATTTATTGATTAACTTTACATCTCATCATAATTTCAAGATATAAATTATAAATGTTGTGTTAACCCAAATTTTGCGAATCATATTTCATAAAAAAATAAAATTTAAATGGTAAATAAAGGTAGACCGGGCGTAGCCGGGCATCAAACCTAGTGAGTGTGTGTGTGTGTGTGTGTGTGTGTGTGTGTGTGTGTGTGTGTGTGTGTGTGTGTGTGTGTGTGTGTGTGTGTCTATATATATATATATATATATATATATATATATATATATATATATATATATATATATAGAGAGAGAGAGAGAGAGAGAGAGAGAGAGCAAAGTTCTCCAAAGTCCTTCATATCTTTTTAGTCCATAAGTCCCTCCCATATCCCTTAGATCATGCTTGGTGGATGCTTGAGATTGAAAGTAAGAAACACACTTAACACTAATTAATTCACTTCTCTCTCTAGTTTTAATAATACATTTACTAATTCATTATCATACACAATTAACACCACCATTTATCTTATACTTCAAAATTTATGAAAATTTTGTTAACACTTTTCGAGTTTCAGGTTTTTTTCGTTTTTTTTAGACAAGTTTTCGACATTTTAGGATTTTACGAGTGTAATTCTAACAGCAAAAAGTGTAATTTTAATCTACGAAGCAGTTTTGACGGATATTATTTTGAAATTTCTAATTTTAAGGAATGTTTACGAGAATTTTGTGTCTTACAAGTTTAACTTCAGTCTTTTTTGACTGATTTTGACGAATAATATTTTAAATTTTTGTAATTTTATCACAACTTATTGTAATTTTAGCATTTTTCGAGTGTTATTTTAACGACAAAAAAGTGTTACTTTAGTCAAGGAAAGTGTAATTTCAGTCCAATGAGAGTGTTATTTTAGTCCAGGAAAGTATTTTTTTAGTCCAGGCAAATGTAATTTCAGTCCAATGAGAGTGTTATTTTAGTCCAGAAAAGTGTAATTTTAGTCCAGAAAAGTATAATTCAGTCTAATGAGAATGTAATTTTAGTCCATTGAGAGTGTAACATTAGTCCAATGAGAATATGAGAATATGACCAAGTCCATTGAGAATGTAACATTAGTCCAATAGTAGTAAATGTAATTCTAGCAGATAAAGTGTAATTTTAGCCGAAAAAAATGTTATTCTAGCAGAAAAAAGTATAATTTTAACAGAAAAAAGTGTAATTTTAGCGGAGAAAAGTGTAATTTTAAAAGAAAAAAGTGTAATTCTAACAACAACAAAAAGTGTCATTTTAGCAGAAAAAGTGTAATTTTAGCCGAAAAAAAGTGTTATTCTAGCAGAAAAAAGTATATTTTTAACAGAAAAAAGTGTAATTTTAATGAAGAAAAGTGTAATTTTAACAGAAAAAAGTGTAATTCTAACAACAAAAAGTGTAATTTTAGCAGAAAAAGTGTAATTTTAGCCGAAAAAAGTGTTATTCTAGCAGAAAAAAGTATATTTTTAACAAAAAAAGTGTAATTTTAATGAAGAAAAGTGTAATTTTAACAGAAAAAAGTGTAATTCTAACAACAAAAAGTGTAATTTTAGCAGAAAAAGTGTTATTCTAGCATAAAAAAGTATAATTTTAACAGAAAAAAGTGTTATTTAAATGGAGAAAAGTGTAATTTTAACAGAAAAAAGTGTAATTCTAACAACAAAAAGTGTAATTTTAGCAGAAAAAGTGTTATTCTAGCATAAAAAAGTATAATTTTAACAGAAAAAAGTGTTATTTAAATGGAGAAAAGTGTAATTTTAACAGAAAAAAGTGTAATTCTAACAACAACAAAAAGTCTAATTTTAACAGAAAAAAGTGCAATTTTAATGGAGAAAAGTGTAATTTTAAAAGAAAAAGGTGTAAGGAACACCCATCTCTACACATAAAAAACCAAGACAAAATGAAAGGAGAGGAGGCATGCGTATTTCATCTTCATTTGTTGAAGATCTACACATAAACACCAATATACTCAGATTTTAGTATTTATCTTCATTTGTTGAAGATCTATAAACTAAAATAACCAAAAAAAAAAACCGTCTACACCCACCACCACCCTACGGTCTACACATGCAACAAACTCAAAAAAAAAATACCGGATCTGAAACGTCAAATCGCGAGACTAAATCTGACAAGAAAAAAACCGAAAACTAAAAAAAAAAAAAAAAATAGCATAGGCAAAAGCGAAATATGAAATAAATAAAAAAAATAGATCTATGTTTAACTTTCAAAAATAGATCTAACTTTTTCATTTGTTTTTTTAAAAACAAACTAAAATTTTCACTATCAAAAAACTAGAAAAATATAAATCTAAAAAAAGAGACTCCCAACACCCAAAAAATAAAAACTAAATCTAAAACTTGAACATCAAATCGAAAGTCTAAACATCACCACCCCTAATAAAATAAGATCTGAAAAAAAAATATAGAAAAGACAAATCTTTTGAATAAAAGAAAACACACAATTAAGAGATACAAAAATTAAGAGAAGAAGGAGAAAAACATTAAAAATAAAACCCACAATCAACAAGAATAAAAAAAAAAAAAAGTAGAAACTCAGATTTGGAACACGCAAAGCCAAAAAAAAAATTGAGAATAAGAAAAGCGCGGCGGTGGAGGAGAGGTAGAAGGAGGAGGGAGAAGAGGAGGTGGTGTCGTGGTGGGATGGTGGCGCTGAAGTGGGCGGTGGAAGGAGGCGGTCGTGGTGATGCGGGTGGTGGTGGGGGGCTGGCGGGTCAAGGATTGTGGTGGCGGGAGGGCAGTGCGGTGGTGTGTGAGGTGACGATTGGTGGAGAGGACGCGGTGGTGGTGGTGATGCGGGTGGTGTTAGGTGGGTTGTCGGCTCACGGGTTGTGGTGGCGGGAGGGGTAGGTGGTGGCCGGTGGGGGTAGGTCGGTGGTGGTGGGTGGTGGGTGAAGAATTAAATTGAGTTTTTTTTGTTAGGATGAGAATATTTATTTGGGTTTTGAATTAATTTGGGTTTAGAGAGGGAGTAGAGAAATGAATTGTGTGAATAAGAGAGAAGTGGGTGGAAAAATAAATGTTATATAGTGGATTAATATTTGATTAATGTGGATTAGTAAAGTAGAGAGGGGGAGTGCTTAATTAGACGTTAATCCCAACTTTTTTGCTTTCAATCTCAGCCCTCCAGTTCCTCCATCCAATGATCCTAAAGAAGACTTATGGACTCACATGTAAGAGGAGGACTTACAAGATCCTAATACTATATATATATATATATATATATATATATATATATATATATATATATATACATATATATATATATATACATATATATATATATATATATATATATATATATATATATATATATATATATATATACATATATACATACATATATGTATGTACATATATGTATATAAGAGATCAACTTTTTTTGTTAGTTCTCATTTTTTTATTCATTTTCTCAAATCTCTTCTTGTTATACGTTTTTTTTTAAGATTTCGGGTTTTAAATCTCGTTTTTTTTTTGAGATACTTTTTTTTCATCTAAGATCTACTAAAATATTTTTCATAAAATTTGTTGTTTTAATCTTAGCTATATAAAAATTCTTATAATTTGTTGATTTTAATCTTATATTTGACATTTTTATATAAAAATGATATAGAATGACTAAAGTTACACAGTTATGGGCAAAAGTTATACGGTTATAGACTAAAGTTATACAAAAATTGACTAAAGTTATACAAAAATTGACTAAAGTTATACAGAAAAGGACTAAAGTTATACAAAACTTGACTAAAACTATACAAATATGGACTAAAGTTATACAAATAAGGACTAAAGTTATACAAATATGGACTAAAGTTATACAAATAAGGACTAAAGTTATACAAAAATGGACTAAAGTTATACAAATAAGGACTAAAATTATACAATAACTGACTAAAGTTATACAAAAATTGGGCTAAAGTTATACAAAAAATTGACTAAAGTTATAAAAAAACTGACTAAAGTTATACAAATAAGGACTAAAATTATAAAGTTATACAAATAAGGACTAAAATTATACAATTTGTATAATTTTAGTCCTTATTTGTATAACTTTAGTCAGTTTTTTTATAACTTTAGTCAATTTTTTGTATAACTTTAGCCCAATTTTTGTATAACTTTAGTCAGTTATTGTATAATTTTAGTCCTTATTTGTATAACTTTAGTCAGTTTTTTTATAACTTTAGTCAATTTTTTGTATAACTTTAGCCCAATTTTTGTATAACTTTAGTCAGTTTTTGTATAATTTTAGTCCTTATTTGTATAACTTTAGTCAGTTTTTTTACAACTTTAGTCCTTATTTGTATAACTTTAGTCCAAATTTGTGTAATTTTAGTCCAAAATTGTATAACTTTATTCCACAAGAGTATAACTTCAGTCATTTTTTGTATAATCTTAGTCCAAATTTATATAACTTTAGTCCAAATTTGTATAACTTTAATGCAAATTTGTATAACTTTAGTCCATATTTGTATAACTTTAGTCCATTTTTGTACAACTTTAGTCCATTTTTGTATAACTTTAGTCAATTTTTATATAACTCTAGTCCTTTTTTGTATAACTTTAGTCCAAATTTGTGTAATTTTAGTCCAAAATTGTATAACTTTATTCCAAACTTCAGTCATTTTTTGTATAATTTTAGTCCAAATTTATATAACTTTAGTCCAAAATTGTATAACTTTAGTGCAAATTTGTGTAATTTTAGTCCAAAATTGTATAACTTTATTCCATAAGAGTATAACTTTATTCATTTTTTGTATAACTTTAGTCCAAATTTGTATAACTTTAGTTCAAAATTGTATAACTTTAGGACTATAAATTCAGATTTGAAACAATCTCATAAGAAGATGATATTAAAGTTACATATATTGCGAGTGAAGTTACACATTATAAATTGTGAACAAAAAAAAAACCAATAAGTCAAAAAAGTACAATAAAAAAAACTTCAATAACAATAATACAAAATTAACCAATAAGTAAAAAAAAATCAAATAACAAAAAAAAATCAAATAACAAAAAAAAAAAACTAACAAAAAAACCAAAACCAAACCAAACAAAACAAACTTGAATGGTTGTATAACTTCAATATATAGAATGTATAATTTTAGATTTTAATAGTGTAACTTTAATGTAAAAAGGGTATAACTTTAGTCGTAAATAGTATAACTTTAATGTTTTAAGGGTATAACTTTAGTCGTAAATAGTATAACTTTAATATTTTCAGGGTATAATTTAAGTCGTAAATAGTGTAACTTTTATAAAAACCAACAAAAAGAATCGAAAAAAGAATCGAAAATAATTGTAATCCATGATAACAAAAACCCGTTAATCTAACAAAAAACTCGAATATCTAAGAAAAACAATAACAAAACCAAATAACCAAATAACAAAAAAATAAACCAAATAACAAAAACCAAAAAACCAAGGAAATACAATACAATAACAATACAATAATTAAAAACAACAAAGATAAAAAATTAAGGAAATACAATACAATAACAATAATTGAAAAAAAAAATGTCAGATCTAAAAATTTAAATATCGTGTGTATAACTTTAATGCACGCAGTGTATAACTTTAATAGACAAGATGTATAACTTTAGTCCAAAAAATCAAATAACAATAACAACCAAATAAAAAAATAAAAAATAAAAACAAAAACAAAACAAAAAACAAAGAACAAAAACAAAAACAAAACAAAAAACAAAGAACAAAAAAAAACGCAGGTGTGGTACAAAAACAAAACAAAAACAAAAACAAAAAACAAAGAACAAAACCAAAAAAAAAATGGAAGGAGGAGGAAGGAAGGAAGGACGGCGGGAGGAGGAGGAAGGTCGGTGGAGGGAGGATTGGCGGCAGGAGGTGCGGGGGTGACGACGGGAGGAGGAGGAAGGAAGGCCGACAGGAGGGAGGAGGGTGGCGATGTCGGTGTTGGTGTTGCTGCTGATGTCGGTGGGGCTGGCGTTGGAGAGGGAGGGAGGAAGGAGGAGGAAGGAGGAGGAAGGAAGGACGGCGGGAGGGAGGAAGGAGGAGGAAGGAAGGAAGGACGGCGGTGGGGCTGGTGTTGCTGCTGATGTCGGTGTTGTCGGTGGGGCTGGTGTTGTTGCTGTTATCGGTGTTGTCGGTGGGGCTGGCGAGGCGAGTTGCCGGTGGGGCTGGTGAGGAGGCGGGTTTGGTTCGTGGGTTGTGGGTGGGTTATGGGGTGGGTCGTGGCGGTGGTGGAAGGGTTGTGTTTGTTTTTGGTTTTTTTTGGTTTGGTTTTTTTTTTGAGAGAATGAGAGAGAATGAGGGGATGAGAGAAGTGTGAGAGAATGAATAATGAGGAAGTGAGTAGGGAAATTAGAATGAGGAAGGATTTATACAAGATCAGATGGAGTTATACAAGGATTAGGGAGGGAGATTAGGGAGGGAGAATTGTGACCCTTCAATGAGATATAATCTCATCCCTCCATCCCTTTCATCCAAAGGCCCTTATAAGGACTTAGGGACTCATATGATATGAGGGCCTTACTAGAACCCTTCTCTCTCTCTCTCTCTTTCTATATATATATATATATATATATATATATATATATATATATATATATATATATATATATATATATATATATAGAATGAGGATTCCGTGCGAACTAAATTACGGTGCGAACCGTACAAACTGACTTATAGAGCTTGGAATAAAAACACGCGCTTGTATATCCCATGTCATATTTGTTATCCAGCAACATTTCACCCAAGATTAAACAAAGGACAAACACCAAAAACAACACTTAACCTTTCTCTCACATCCCCATCAACCATCATCACCCCTGCAAGACGCCGGAGATAACCACCGCAAGACACCGGCGAGCACCACCAGTACCTGACAATGCACGTCCATTCCGACAAAAACTACTCCTAGTTTTACAACCTTCAATCTCCGACCAACCTCGCCGCCGCACTTGCTGGCCGTACCACCACCACCATAATCAGAGCCATTTTTGTTATATTTGTTATCCAGCAACATTTGACTCGGAATCGTCCAGCAATGTCACTTGTTCATTTAATTCTTTGAAATCCTTCCTCGTTTTTCATAGATCTATGATTTGATTACATTTCCGAAACTAACCAATCTAGGTGGGATGGTCGTCGAACGGTGTTGAGATTGGCGAGGCCGACTACGGATCAGGATGAGAACTAGGGTGATTGATATGTTCGCTATTGGTGGTTGATTAACAGTAGAGCAAGGAAGACGATGAAGTAACGAGTCACACACGTCGGATCTGGGTAAGTTGTGGTCGATTTAAATAGAGGAAACGTGGTCATGGAGATGTGAATGGGGAGGTGATGATAGCATCTGTGCTGGTGGTTGATTAATGGCCAGATACTTTACATAAAAAAATTATCAACAAAATCAGGAGAGCATGCATGCTGGCCACATCACCATGCTTAATTCATAGCATCTGTCTTTTGGTGCATATGACATCTACTCTTCTATCACTTTTTTTTGTTGAAGTTTGTGATTTTAAGTTGTAGATCTACAATAAATGAAGAGGTATTTCAAGAATCTAAGTACGCCGGAGTTCATGTCAGATAATTCCGAACCGGGAAATGTTCAAGTTAACCAAATATACCGTAGTTGGTGTTAGAGGCGGTGGAAGTCAGGCGGGTATGGCAGTGGTGGTTGCGACGGTGCATGGAAGTGGGATGGTGATGGTGGTGATGTGGTGTTAGTTTGGGTCAGCGTTGGTAATGGTGGAGGCGGTGGTGGCGGTGGTGGGGGCATTGGTGATAGGGGTGGTAGTGGATACACAAAATACCACCCTAGATACATTTCTGTATTCCTACCGGATACATTTGGTGGTAGTCCTGCGACGATGTTGGATAAGAGGTGTTGGTGGTGGTATTGGCGGTGCTTGATAGCGGTCTTAGCGGTGCATGGTGGTGTCCTGGGCAGCATTGGTGGTTCTGTGGTGGTGGCGGTGGGTGATAGTGGGTTGTGGAATTATGGTAGGAGGGTGGATACACAAAATAACAACCCAGATACATTTGGTATTACTCTCGGATACATATGTATCTGAATTTGATAAGATGTGTATCTGGCTTAAACTACTTGTGTATGTGGGTTTGATAAGTTGTGTATCTGGCTTCAATGACACGTGTATCCGCAAAAAAGATAAAATGTATCCGCAATAAAGATAAAACGTATCCGAGAGTTAGTGTTAAAACTTGCAACAATTTACACAAAGTGTATCCGCAAATAATATAAAATGTATCCACAAATAGTATAAAATGTATCTCGGGGTTAGTCTTAAAACTCCCAAAACAATTAGTGTTAAAAAAGTGTAAAAGTGAATCTATAATTTTAGTGTGGAAAAAATGTATCTACTTATGTTATAAAATGTATCTGAATAAAAAGTGTATCGGGTAAGGTAATAAATGTATCTGGAAAAAAAAAAGGTTTAAGTTAGTTCGTATGGTTCGCACCGTTACTCAGTTCGTAACTGAACCCGCCCATATATATATATATATATATATATATATATATATATATATATATATATATATATATATATATATATATATATATATATATATATATATATATACAGAGAGAGAGAGAGAGAGAGAGAGAGAGAGAGAGAGAGAGAGATCATGTAAGTCCACCTATATATATTAAGTCCATAAGTCTTATAGAGAGCCATTGGATTGAGGGAGATGCAGGGATGAGATCAATCCACCCAAAGGCGATTAAAAGCCTAAATAACACATCTCACTAATTAACCCTAATTAATCACTAATTTACTATATATTTGTTTTCCACTCACCCATTTCTCTCTCATCTCACACATTTCACCCATCTCCTCTCTCAAACCCCAAAAAATAAAAATAAAAACCCAAAAAATCCAAATAAATAAAAAAACTCAAAAAATCCAAATAAATCAAAAACCCAAAAAATCCAAATAAATCAAAAAACCCAAAAAATAAAAAATCCAATTAAATCAAAATGTCTCTTCTTCATACACCACTACCTCACCCGACACCACCCACCGTCTCACCACCACGATCTCGTTTCACTCTCAGGTTAACTTTTTTTTTTTTTTTTCAGATTGTGTGTCTCTTTTTTATCGTCTTTTTTTTTTTTTCAGATTTTGTGTTAAATTTGTTGTTTGGAATTGTTTTATTTCTATTTGTTAATATTAATCTTAGATATATTAAAGTTATTATAATTCATATTTTGACATTTCAAATATCGTCTTGCTTTTTATTTTTTTCAAATCTCCTCTCAATAAAATTCGTCTTCTTATATAAATTTGTCAGTTTTAGTATTTAAATTTCAATGTATATTTATTTATTTTCTCAAATTTCAATGTTTATAACTTAAACCTCTTATTTTATAAATTATTTAAAATCTCGTCTTGTTAAATTTCGTGTTGTTATATAAAATTTTCAGATTTAGTATTAAAACTTTAATGTGTATAACTTCACCGACATTATGTATAACTTCAATCAACATTATGTATAACTTCACTGACATTATGTATAACTTTAATCCACATTATGTGCAACTTCAATGATATTGTGTGCAACTTCACTAACATTATGTGCAACTTCAGTGGGCATTAGTGGCATTTTGTGCAACTTCAATCTCATCTTGTTATTGTGTTGGTTTCAAATCTGAATTTATATTTAGACTAAAGTTATACAATTCTGGACTAAAGTTACACGATTTTGGACTAAAGTTACACAATTTTGGACTAAAGTTATACAAAAAAGTACTAAAGTTACACTATTATGGACTAAAGTTACACTATCAATGAACTAAAGTTACACACACAAAAAACTAGAGTTACATCAACTCAAAATAATATATAAAATGGACTATACGACTGAAGTTATAATATTAAAGACTAAAGTTACACTCTTAAAGCACTAGAGTTACATGATTTTGAATATATAAATTTAATTTGTATAATTTTAAGTCAATATTGTATAACTTTAGTCCATATTTGTATAACTTGAATCCAAATTTGTATAACTTTTGTAATTTATAAATAATGTATAAAATGGACTATACGACTGGAGTTATAATATTAAGGACTAAAGTTACACTCTCAAAGCACTAAAGAAAGGTACATGATTTTGAATATATAAATTTAATTTGTATAATTTTAAGTCAATACTGTGTAACTTTAGTCCATATTTGTATAACTTTAGTCCAAATTTGTATAACTTTCGTAATTTATAGGTAAAACTTTATTTCTTGAGAGTGAATTTATTAAATTTGAAGACAAGTTTATATAAATTGTCCTACTGTAACTTTCGCCCTTTTTTGTATAACTTTAGTTAAAAATTGTTCAACTTTTGTATAACTTTATTCCAAAATTATGTAACTTTAGTCCAAAATCGTATAACTTTAGTCCAAAATCATGTAACTTTGGTCCAAATTTAAATTCAGATTTGAAACCAACACAGTAATAAGACGAGATTGAAGTTGCACATATTGTCATTGAAGTTGCACATATAGCTATTGAAGTTGCACATAAGACCACTGAAGTTGCACATATTGTCATTTTTTTTTAGTAAAAGGTAAGTATATATTGATATCAAAAAATGAGTTACATCATCAGAGAGTATGACAAAATGAGTACAACTATGAGCAGGGGACAAAAATGAAACATCCTAGTATTTTAGACAAGGTTAAACTTGAGATAACTGCAAGAGCCAAAATCGATCCCTAGAAGCAACAGCAGACTGATTACGAGCCCAAAAACGAGATAACAAGTCCTTGATGACTAGTTGGCTAATCTTCCAAGGCCAAGAGACATACTGATCCAAACGAGCCTTGTTCCTAGCTTTCCAAATGTGATAGGTAAGGCTCACATGAAAGCACAAATCACACTTCTTTGTAATTTGCTTCTGCCACCACCCACAGAGTACCATTGGCTCAGAGACTCAGGAGAAAATCTGACACCAAGAGTATTATGCAAAACCTCCACACATTTCTGACTGAAAACACATTGATAAAACAGATAAGCATGGTTCTCCACACTAGCAGCACACAAGTAACAAAGATTGGTCTGTCCAAAGCCCATATGCATAATTCTGTCATGAGTAAGCAACCTTTGCAGCTGCACTGCCCAGAAGATAAAAGAACACTTGGGGATATTAAGAGGGTTCTAGAAAACATAACGCCATGGCACAGGAGTATGAGCCTGTCTAAGCCACTGGTATCCATCAGCAACAGAGTAAGGCTTATCTGAAGCCAACCAACAATCAGTAGTGTAAGCTAGCTTAAAGGAATCCATGGTGTGAGCAATTTTCTTCCATGTCCAACTACAATCATCAGGAGGATCATAATTGGACCAATGTATACCTTTCATATAAACATGGTTTATCCACATGACCCATAGGTGATCCTTTTTGCTAGCCAGCCACCAGATATACTTCCCAATAAGAGCCTTGTTCCAAAGTTTAGAATTTTTGATGCCAAGACCTCCTTCATTTTTAGGAGTACAACACTTGTCCCAACTAACATTAGGTACTCTCTGATATGACTCATTGCCACTCCAAAGGTAATTCCTACAGATTGAGTCTATCTTGTTCATGATCCCATTAGGTATGAGGAACATGCTAGACCAATAAGAATGAAGGCTAGTGAGAACAGAGTTAACAAGGGCCAATCTGCCTGCATAGGTAAGATGTCTAGTACCCCAAGACCTGATTCTTGCACAAATTCTATCTGTGAGTTGCATTCCATCATTTTTAGACAATTTTCTGGAAAAAATGGGGGCCCCCAGGTATTTAAATGGTAAGGATCCCTTCCTGAAACCAGACACTTGAAGAATATCTCTCATTACATCATTAGGGACACCATTAAAGTAGATGTCTGACTTGTCTTTGTTTAGGCACGGACCACTAGCTTTAGAGAAAGTAGAAAAAGCTCTCAATAACCACATAACAGAGGTAGGAGTACCCTTAGAGAACAAAAGCAATTCATCAGCAAAGAGGAGATGATTTAACTTAATGGAACCACAAAGGGGATGGAACCTGAAGTCCTCCTGCTCACTGACCACATTTAAAATTCTTGAAAGGTATTCCATACATAATGTAAATAGTAATGGAGATAAAGGATCTCCTTGTCTGAGACCATGTTTACTTTGAAAGAAGCCAAAAGAATTACCATTGAGAGAGAGAGGGAGTAGGCTGTATTGGTGACACAAGTCATGATCTTATCAATAAACCCCTGAGGAAAATTGAGGGCTTGAAGCATACTCAGAAGGAATGGACATTCAACAGTATCATAAGCCTTCCTAAGATAAATTTTTAGAAGGCATCTAGGGGAAGCAGACTTCCTATTATATAGTCTCAAAAGATCCTGGCATATGAGAACATTTTCTACAATTTGCCTCCCTTTGACAAACCCACCCTAATTGGGACTCATAATATAAGAAAGTATCTCACTCAGTCTATTACATAAAAGTTTGGAGATACACTTGTAAAGTGTATTACAACAAGCTATGGGTCTAAATTCAAGGACAGTAGAAGGATGCTCACATTTGGGGATAAGAGATACAATAGTTGCATTCAATTGCTTCAAAAGCTTACCAGTCTAAGGCAACCTGGAAAGAGAAGCTCTTAAAACTTTTAGAGAACTTCAAACTGCCTGTGATAGTTTCCTTCTTCAGAAGTCTAAGGCAACCTAGGTTAATCAAAGGGACAATAACACTAAATATTTTCATAGTGTCCTGAAAAATAGACATGTCCAATCCAAAATTTTCAAGATCACTGATGTTGATGGGCATACTCATACTGATGGGGATAAAATCCAGCAGGCTATTCTCAACTATTATCACCATTTGCTTGGCAGTTCTTCTTCTACTACCCCTATTAGTGTCCCTGTGGTCCAGCTGGGGAAAGTATGTACTTCTGAGCATTGGGATCTCTTATTACACCCTGTTAGTAAAAATGAGGTCAAGAATACTATATTTTCCATTCCTAATCACAAGGCCCCCGGCCCTAATGGATTTTCTAGTGCATTCATCAAAGAATCTTGGTCTGTTATTGGGGATGAGGTATGCAATGTTGTACTTGATTTTTTTACCTCTGGCAAAATGCTTCAACAAGTGAATCATACTTTCATTACTCTTCTTCCTAAAGTAGAACTCCCCAAAGATGTCACTCAATATAGGCCTATTGCTTGTTGTAATGTGCTTTACAAGGCCATCTCAAAGATACTTGCTTCTAGATTGTCTAAGATTCTCCCTGATATTATAAGCCCTAATCAAGGTGGGTTTGTGAAGGGTAGGACAATCATTGAGAATATTTTAATTTGTCAAGATCTTGTGAGACTTTATAATAGGAAATCTGTGTCACCTAGATGCTTGATGAAAGTTGACCTCAAGAAGGCTTATGACTCTGTCCATTGGGGTTTCTTGGAACAAATGCTTGAGGCTTTGCATTTCCCTCCTCCATTTACTCAATTAGTAATGACTTGTGTCAGGACTGCCTCTTATTCTTTAGTCCTCCTGGGTACTCTGTTTCCAGTGGTTACGATCTGATTAGGACTCATTACCCACGGGTCCCTTGGTACAAGTATACATGGAATGTCTGGAGTGTGCCTAAGCACACCTTTATTAATTGGTTAATTGCCAGAGAAACCATGCGTTTGAAGAATAAACTTTTTCAGTTGGGCATTAGTCAGGATGCTATGTGCTTGGTATGTGGAGTGGCTGATGAGACTCATATGCACCTCTTTCACCAGTGCCACTACATCAGGAGAATTCTTGGGATGATTAGTGTTAAGCTCAACATTCGTTTTCCCCCAACAGTGATCTTGCCTTAGGTTCACAGCAAGCCTTAGTCGAAGATTAAAAACAAGGTCCTTATTGCTTGGATTCAAGCTGCCTACTACATGGTTTGGATTCAGCGTAACAAAGTTCTTGTTGATGGAGCCCTAGTTCATCCTAATAGGGTCGTCCAGGATATAGTTAGCATGATGAAAATTCGTTGTACTTTTTGGCTACAAAATGTAATGTCTTCTAAGGATAAGGAATGGATAGTTATGATTAGGTCCTAATTATAATTGTCCATTTCCTTCAAAATGTACCAATTGTTGGTAGTTTGTAATAGTTTGTTTATTGGTTTTAATGGAAAGCTAACCTTTCACACAAAAAAAAAAAGCTTACCAGTCATGAAGAAATCTTGAATGGCAGCACAAATGTCAGCTCCAATTATTGGCCAAGCATCTTTGAAGAACTGGCTTGAATAGCCATCTGGACCAGGGGCTTTGGTAGAAGGAATAGAGAAGACACAATTCTTAATTTCATCATCAGTAACTGGTTTCAGAAGAATAGTCACATGAGCATCAGTCACCAAATTACCTTTCCTAACAGTTGGGACATGAACAGGGGTAGTAATCTTGCTACTACCAAGGAGCTCCTGATAGTATTCCAAAAAAGAATTCTCAATAAGTACCGGATCAGTGTGATTGTTACCATGAAGGTCAGTTATCCTAAGAACTTTGTTGTGCATATGTCGTGCTTTAATATACCTATGAAAAAATCCAGTGTTCTCATCCCCTTCCTTAAGCCACTCAACCTTAGCTTTTTGTCTAAGAAAACTCATTTGAGCTTTATGCAGGGTAGCATAGTTTTGTGCTGCAGATTTCTCAGCTTCCATCAGGGAAAGGTCAAGAGGATTTTGATGAAGCTTGGTTTGAATGTTATCAAGAAGTAGTCTGGCCAGGTCAGCAGCTTTTCTAATATCAGAAAATTTAGCCCTATTAAGCATCTTCAACGGTTTCTTGAGACATTTCAACTTGGATGTCACTTGAAACATTTTGCAGCCCTTAATAGTGTTCTCCCACTCACTTTTAACTATCTCAGAAAAATCAAAGGCTTGTCCCCACATATTAAAGTACCTAAAATGAGATTTCCTGATAGATCTTTCCATTCGTCTATAACAAATACATGGGTTGTGATCAAATAACCCTTCATTTAAAAAACAAGCATAAGAATTAGGGTACAGATTCAGCCGCTCATGATTGATAAGAAATCTGTCAATTTGTGATTACACCCTAGTAGTTGGATCTTGTTTATTGTTCCAAGTATAGAATGAACCCTGAGCTTGAATATCCATCAACTCACAATATTGAACACACTGTCTAAACTCCTCAAGCTCTCCCCACATAACAGTGCTACCCAATCTCTCATTAAAATGAAGAACAATATTAAAGTCCCCACCCACATACCAAGGACCAGTACAAGAGTCTTTAATAGATGCTAGATCTTGCCAAAGCTGCAATCTATCACTATCAGAATTAGATCCATAAACCACTGTGAATAAGAATTTTTCACCAGCATTAATGTCCTCCACTTCTACAGTGATCTGTTGATCAGAAGCTCTCAGCAGTTATACATGAAACACCTGAGGAAGCCAGATGATCCATATTCTCCCCCCAGGATGATGAAAATTATTATTGATACCATACCACCTATCACCAATGTTATTCAGAACAGTATTGAAATTATGACTTTTAACCTTAGTTTCTACTAACCCATAAAGGCCTATTTTATTCTGATGCAAAAACCATTTTATATCAGTTTGCTTATTTATATTATTAATACCACGCACATTCCAACACCCTAGATTATCCATGTTCATTATTAATATGATTAGTTGCAGTTCCCCCTACTTTTTGGATACCAGCTAGAGTAGCATCAGTTGTATGTGGCAGTATAATAGGAGATGGTGGAGTTGAAACCATTGTACCTGGTGGTTTAGTAGGAGAAGTTTGAGGAGAAGTAAGAACAGTAGCATAAGAGGTATCTACTGTAACTACTCTTCCAACAGACTACACCACCTGGTTCACAGAAACTGTAGCTTTAGAAGAAGGATCAGGAGAAGGTTTAGCAGGTTTAGCCACTGGCCTCCACACCTGAACCATCTTAGGAGCAACAGTTTTCTTCCTACACACTCTGATGATGCCTAATACCCTTACAACGTGTACAAAGCAAAGGCTTCCATTCATACTCAACCAGGACACTTTGCTGCTGACCATGTTCATCATTAAAAATAATCTTATCCGGGAAGTCTTGCCCCACTTGAACCTCAACCATCAGCCTAGCATAACCCTACCTGGTCTTGTCCAGAGTAGCATTATCTTCCTTAACATATTTTCCCATAATAGATGCTAATTTAGTCAAACACTTTTCTCCCCAAAATTTAAGTCCTAAGCCACATAGTCTTATCCAAATAGGCACATGTTGGATAGGAGACTTATCAAGAGACGCAGACTCAGTCCATGGCTTGACTACAATAGGCTTATTATCAAACATAGGGAAACCCTGTTCAAGAAACAGTTCCTTACATTCCAATGTGGGAAATCGCACTATGAAAACACCATTTGGAAGAAAAGATATTTTAACAAACTTATATTTTCCCCAAATACGTTTCACATGCCCAGTAATTAGTTCCCAGAGAGGATTACCACCTAAAACATAACATATAACAGCTGTATTCCATTATTCAATTTCAGGTTGGACATCCTCTGCAGTAAATTGAAGAATAGACGAAGAAGTAGAAGATGTGGGAGTTTTCTTACCAACTTCAGTCCATCCTTCCCCAGTTGCATCCTCATCTTTATCACTACTGAGTTCACTCGCATCTTCAACTGTAACTTCATCATTAGGATTAACAATGGATCCAAGGTCAATTTCTGGAATCCCTACGATTTCATTGACCAATTTTGTACCTTTGGCATCCGCAGAATTAGGGACAACAGAAGACGAGCTTGTTTGATCCATTACAGAAATATCCAAGAATTGTTCAGGAATATGCGTAAATGAAAGTCTAATTCATGCTTTTGATTTTGATTTTAGTTTATTGTAGGATTTATTACGAGATTTTTTAGACACTGATTTCCTTGCCATATTGCAATGGAAACCCTAGAATCCTAGAGAGAAGTTAGAGCAACCTCTCTCTAAAATCTCCATTTTTCCTCACACATATTGTCATTGGAGTTGCACATATTGACACTGAAGTTGCACTTTATTTTGATTATTCTATAACTTTAGCACAAAATATGGAACTTTAAAAAAAGATAAATAAAAAAACCGAAATGTTGAAAACCAATTCTAGATCTGAAAGCATTGTAACACTGAAAATTGCAAAAAAAAACCAACAATATATTGCAAAAAAAAAACCATCTAAACTTTAGTCTAAAACAAAATTTAAAATAAAAAAAACCGAAAAAAAAAACAAGATCTAACAAAAAATAATTAAATAGAAACAAAAATTGCACATAATGCGATTGAAGTTGCACATATTGTCAACAAAAATTAACAATTTTTTTTTTTTTTTAAAAAGTAAATATTAGAAAAAAATCTAAAATTCAACCCTTAAAATATTAAATCTCTTAACTTTAATTTTTCAAGGGTGTAACTTTAGTACTAAATAGTATAACTTTAGTTGTAATTAATGTAACTTTAATGTTTAAAGGGTATAACTTTAATCGTAAATGGTATAACTTTAGTCGTAAATAGTATAACTTTAGTCGTAAATAGTACAACTTTAGTCGTAAATAGTACAACTTTAGTTCCAACAAAGTTCTAAAACAAAACAAAAATTACCAAATTAATATAAAGTTAGACTAATTCATATTTTTATATAAAAATATATAACAAGACTAAAATCAAGACGATATAATGAGAGAATATAAAACAAGACGATATTTAACATACGAGATATTAAAAAAAATATACTAGATCTGAAAATACGATATTTAAAAAAACAAAAAAAAAATGTAAAAAACCGGATCTGAAAATACAAACCACGAAAACAACAACCCCGATAACAATAACAACACCAATTAAAAATTAATAATTTAAAAAAAAAAAAATTTGAAATACACGAAACAAACAGGAACAAGTGACCAACACACGAATACACAGGAACAAGTGACCAACATAAAATAAAAAATAAAAAACAATAAATGAAAGGAAAGAAGAACGGTGGTGTGCCGTGTTAGTTGTTACTTGGAGGAGGAGGTAGTGGTGGTTGTAGTGGGGAGCCAGATCTTGCGTTTTGAGGGGTTAAAATGTTGGTGGTTGGTTGTTGTGCGGTGGGGTTGTTGTGCAAGAGGGGTGACGACGGGAGGAGAGGAGGAGATGCAGTGGGGAGGTTGTGCGGTGGTTGTGTATGCGCCGTTGTGGTAGGACAGGTTAGATGGCGGTGGCGCCGTTGTGGTGGTCTGGTGTGGCGGTTGTTTCGAGGCTGGTGGGGTTGTTTGGTGATGGTGGTGTTAGAGGAGCCGAGAATGAAGGAGGAAAAGGGAGGCGGTGGTCAGATGTAGTGACGGTGGGTGGTGGTGCGGTGAGGCGACGTGAGAGGCGGCGGGGGCTGGTGTGTGATGCGTTTCTAAATTTGTTTTGGGTTTTTTTTGTTTTGATTTGGTTTTTTTTGTTTTTTGTTTTGAGAGAATGAGAGGAAAATGAGAGAGAATGAGGGAATGAGAGAACTGAGATAGAATGAATAATGAGGAAGTGAGTAGGGTGATTAGTGATGCGTGCATTTTATATAACCTTTTTGTACCGTATTTGCACGCATTTCTATGCATATTTAGTAGTGTTTAGCTACAAATGTCCCCCGAATTCTCTGCTTTGGTTTCTCTTGTATTATTTGCAGATATGAACCAAAGAGGAGCATAATCAAGCTTAATACATGTCCCTATGCATGAATTTAGGATATGAGTTGAGTCGGAGGTTGGAAACTACTAATTGTGATGCGCGTAGAAGTAAGGTAGCTAGGCGAGCAATGGAAGAGCTTCAAATTACTAGTACCTAATTTGATGAGCCACATCTCAAGTTACACAACTTATATTCAGGTGATTCCAATTGAAGATGAAAGTTTATCCTCTTATCTTTTCAACGCCACCTAAAACGCTCTATTTGCCCAAGTAATGAAGAAATGGCGGCCGTTTGAAGTTCAGTGCGCGAAGCAGGAATTGCGCGCTGGAAACCACTCGATCGAGTACTATAGTGCTCGATCGAGTACCTAAAGTCCTCGATCGAGAGGTACCTTTTTGATAGTGCTCGATCAAGTACTTAATGTCCTCGATCGAGAGGTTTTTGCTAGGAGTTACTCGATCGAGGAGTTCTAATGTCCTCCATCGAGTACTTTTCTATCTGACGCAAGAATTTAATATCTTGTTATCGTACCTTAGGTTTAATAATTGTCTTTCCTATAAATAGGATAGACGTAATTAGGTTTAAACATCTTATCTCATCTTTCATATAACTTTTTACCTCATTTTTCTGGTTCGACCTTGCTTTCTACTTTCCGGATCTCGATTTATGTAATCTTTCTTTGCTCTTCTCTATTTAATTTAATTCTCTTTTGCACACTTTTATACCATGTTTGTTCTTACTTTATCTTTCGTTCTTGTTTTATTCATTGTTATGCGTAGCTAATTCTGTAATGCTAGGATTAGGGAAACCATGGTAGTATAACGATGATGCGATAATTGGTTTATGAGGTTTTGTTGTGAGAATTGTTTGATAGCAATATAACTGTAATTGTTAGGTTGAATGCATGCAACTGGATCAATTAAATTGGTTAAATTTAGACCTAGATCGAGAGATTGGAATGAATAGACCTGTTATGAATAATAGACTACACTAATGAGGGCCAGAGCTAAGTTAGTAGTATTCTAGGGCGGATAACGGACCGAGTGGACCTTTCTTTTACCCTTCTCACATCAGACCAACAGACCTGCCTTTAGCTGATTTGTGTATTATCATGGTGAACCGACATCCTGGCATCTTTCTCTCTTTTTGACCTCAATCCTTCTTACTCTTGCCCTTTAATTTTTATTTCTTTTATTGCTCTTTAGTTTAGTCAAAATTACTCAAACCCCCAAATTGTGACCATAGACAGACTAGAATAACGAGTAGATAGTGACCGCCTCCCAGTGGATACGATACCCGACTTGCCTCTGCTGCATTAGTTAGAGCCAGTTGGTTTTATTTTTGATAGGTTTGCAACAGCCATGTCAAATTTTGGTGCCGTTGCCGGGGAGGCAGCTATTTTATTTACTTGTTTTATTTCAGTCTGTCGTTAGCCACAGGGAATTTATTCCTTGAGGCAGTTCTTATCCTTTTCCTCTAGTTTTGTTTCGATAGGTCCTACAGGTCCTACCTAGACATGATTCTAGGAGAAAGATCGTCAAAGGGAAGGCTTGAGTACCTTTGACCCTTCTACCAAGATGTCTAGTGTCTCCAGAATTATAGCACAGTTTGAAGCTCAGAATGCAAGATCTGACCAGCTGGAAAGTAGACAATCTTGGGGTAGTCCACCTCAGTTCTATACTATGGCACAACAGGTGATCTACTGTGAGAGATGTGGTGCTGTGGGGCACAAGGCTGTTATTTGTTTGGCGGAGAACGATGAAGTCTATGCGTTTAAGCAGCGTAGACAAGCTGCTCACTCCTTTGCATATGTACCGCCACATCCGTTTCAGCAATGAGGCCATCAAAAGCCTCCATTTATTTGGCCGCCGCAACAACCAACTCCTCCTCCTGCTGAAAAGAACAAAGAGATTGCTGAATTGAAGTCTTTGGTGAAGACATTTGCACTTCAACTGCAAGAGAATGATAAATCTATAGAGGCCCATATCAAAGAACGTGAGTCTCAAATAGCTCAATTAGCTGCCGAGTTGGATCTTAGGCAATGAAAGTTGCCTATTGACGATGATGATATGTATGACTCGGATTTCGACGATTTAGTTGAAAGTGAAGTATCGTACGAAGACTTCTGCACTGTACAGCAAAAGAGGTTCGATTGCACAGCTGACGACAATCGATCGAACAATTTGGAGGAAGATTTACTCGATCGACCAGAAGTTGGTGTTCGATCGAGTGCTGCTGAGGAATAAGACCTCGATCGAACGATCGGTACTCCTCGATCAAGTTATTTTTGTGAGGAAACCATTCGATCGAGTACTATTCCTTCTCGATTGAATGATTTGGCTATGAACGGTGTTGACTCGTCATTTCCGCCTATTCCGGATGATAATAAGAAGGTAATTGAAGTCCAATCCTGTCAAATTGGAGGTAATGTTACTCCTTCTATTAAACTCAATGAGATTCCTTCTTTTTCTTCCGTTAAATCATATACTGTTGTTGATTTGACGCCTCTGCCCCAGTTTGGGAGCAAGTTAGAGGAATATCGTCTTGTTTCTTCTTATACAGGTCTTGAGAGGTTAGAAGACCCGGGAGGAGGATTTGAAGATTCCATCCCACATAAGAGGAAGGCGTGGGATATGGTCAAGAAAGATGGTGGCGAGGTTGACACTGTAAAGGGTCGTTGTTCTTCTGATGCGATGTTGTGGCGACCAAAAGTCAAGCTCATGGATGCTGAGGCGATTTCATTTAGTCAGAAGCCTTGTTGTGGGCCATTTATTTGCGTGGGTGGATGAAGAAGAGAAGGTCGAGCTGGGACCTATCTGAAACTAGCGCTGACCGGGAGGCAACCCGGAGTTTTATAACTTTTTAGTTGATTTTCGAACATTTCAGTTTTGTTGTGTGTTTAATAATTGGTTTTCAAACCGTATACTGGAACGGTTAGATTTGCTTCGTCAGTTCTTTGGGCGTTTATTGCGTATTTGCAGGTAGCTCACGAGGATCACTCGATTGAGTGCTTTTTGTTCTCGATCGATCTACTTCTGCAGCCCATTTGAATTGATCGAGTACTTTTGTACCTCGATCGACTACTGTTGTTGTGACTTGAGCCTTGTGACGTTGTTTGCGACCTTCCTTGTTGCTAACTGGTTTGGGAAGGTCCATACTTCGCGTGTTCTTGTAAGTTTTCTGCAGCTCCATTCTTCTTTTTAGTTTGCATTTTCTTTCCCTATTTTTGAGTACAATGAAGGCATTTACAGTTTGGTTTGGGGAGGGTATATGCATCCATATCTGTGTCTGCATTTTGTTTTTATTGCATTTCTGTTATCACGTTTAATTTTTGTATGCATTGTCTTTTATTCTCAAAAATTGAAAAATTCCAAAAAATTCAAATATTCTATGAAATTAAAAAATACTCACGTTTACTTTTGCATATAGGTTGAGTCGGAACGGTAGATTTCGATGATGAAAGTACACTACTTTTAGCCTTTTGCTTAAGCCTTGCATAAACTAATATCTTTTAGCATTGTCTTATTGCATAATCTACGAGTTTATGTTAAAATTTAGCTGAACGAATAGACTTGGCCGGAAATTTTGGCAAACTAATAATTTCTAAGTTTTAGAGCCGTATAAACTGGTGTCATTTATGACCAGTTCATGTAGGATTATGAGTAGTTACTCCTCGCATAGCATGTATTATTAATTTGCACAAATATGAAATTCAATTGCTTTTTACCTGCATACATTCGGGTTAGTGGTTGGTGTCACATGCAGGGAGGTGCTTACATTCCCTTTTCTTCCATTTTACCCATTAACTCCACATTTAGCCAAATTTGCCTTTTAACCCTTAACTACATCCCAAATTTAGCCTACCTTATCAAGCTTGTTTAGTGGTTGTTTTGCGGTATATCGTTTATTGAACCGAATTTGGTTTGTATTGATGATCGGAAGTGGTAATATGGAGAAGGAGAATGATGAAAAAGAAGTTGAAGAAGGAAAAATAGAAATGAAAAAAAAATCACAAAAAAACCAAAGGAAAGAGAAAAATTGAAGAAAAAAAAAGATTGAATAAGAACGGTTTTTCTCCTATGTTTTATTTTTATCTTATGAGGAGTTGATATTATTCGGTTTGGTGAGTTTGTGTGCAAAGTAAGGGCATTGTGCTTAATTTTGATGGATAAGAAATGAATTTTGTCATTTGGCTTTGTTTAGGTACTAGCTTGGCCGCCTATACCTCCACATTTCCAAAAAAGTTTTGCCTCTTCTTACCCATTACCTCACTTTACCATATTTCTGTAAGCCCTCGGCTGTGACAGGACCTTGTTTGGTTGGAATGTGTGTACGGTAGCTAGAATTGTCTATCATATTAGTTGCATGCATGCTTATGTGAGTCGTAGTTTAGGTGAGCGACTATATTTCTTCCTCTCCTACAATTAATTGCTTACCCTTTACTTCATGAGAGAAGAGTGACCCGTGAGAGTCCATCATTAAAGGTCTTGCAAGGTAGACGGTTCAGCTTTATTATAAACATCTTATAATTCGTTTGCATTTGACAGTTTCTGCTATAAGTGTTAGTGCTTGCATTAAATCGGTTTAAGTGGACAGTTTGTAGCTGGCTTTGAGCTTTACTCTGTTCCATTAGTTAGTAGAATTTAGTTTGCTTGGGGACAAGCAAAGGTTTGGTTTGGGGAATTTTGATGCGTGCATTTTATATAGACTTTTTGTACCGTATTTGCACGCATGTCTATGCATATTTAGTAGTGTTTAGCTATAAATGTCCCCCGAATTGTCTACTTTGGTTTCTCTTGTATTATTTGCAGATATGAACCAAAGAAGAGCATAATCAAGCATACATGTCCCTATGCATGCATTTAGGAGATGAGTTGAGTCGGACCTTGGAAACTACTAATTGTGATGTGTGTAGAAGTAAGGTAGCTAGGCGAGCAAAGGAAGAGCTTCAAATTACTAGTGCCTAATTTGAGGAGCCATATATCGAGTTCTACAATTGATACTCGGGTGATTCTAACTCTTAACTTTCCAACGCCACTGAAAACGCTCCATTTGCCCAAGTAACGAAGAAATGGCGGCCGTTTGAAGTTCAGTGCGCGAAGCAGGAATTGCGCGCTGGAAACCACTCGATCGAGTACTTAAAGTGCTCGATCGAGAGGTGCCTTTTTGATAGTGCACGATCGAGTACTTAATGTCCTCGATCGAGAGGTTTTTGCTAGGAGTTACTCGATCGAGGAGTTCTAATGTCCTCGATCGAGTACTTTTCTATCTGACGCATGATTTTAATATCTTGTTATCGTATCTTAGGTTTAATAATTGTCTTTCCTATAAATAGGATAGACGTAATTAGGTTTAAACATCTTATCTCATCTTTCATACAACTTTTTACCTCAGTTTTCTGGTTCGACCTTGCTTTCTACTTTCCGGATCTCGTTTTATGTAATCTTTCTTTGCTCTTCTCTATTTAATTTAATTCTCTTTTGCACACTTTTATACCATGTTTGTTCTTACTTTATCTTTCGTTCTTGTTTTATTCATTGTTATGCGGTAGCTAATTCTTTAATGCTAGGATTAAGGAAACCATGGTAGTATAACGATGATGCGATAATTGGTTTATGAAGTTTTGTTGTGAGAATTGTTTGATAGGAATATAACTGTAATTGTTAGGTTGAATGCATGCAACTGAATCAATTAAATTGGTTAAATTCATACCTAGATCGAGAGATTGGAATGAATAGACCTGTTATGAACAATAGACTACACTAATGAGGGTGAGACCTAAGTTAATAGTATTCTAGGGCGGATAGCGGACCGAGAGGACCTTTCCTTTACCCTTCTCACATCAGACCGACTGACCTGCCTTTAGCTGATTTGTGTATTGTCATGGTGAACCAACATCCTCGCATCTTTCTCTCTTTTTGACCTCAATCCTTTTTACTCTTGCCCTTTAATTGTTATTTATTTTATTGCTCTTTAGTTTAGTCAAAATTACTCAAACCCCCAAATTGTGACCATAGACAGACTAGTATAGCGAGTAGATAGTGACCGCCTCCCTGTGGATACAATACCCGACTTGCCTCTGCTGCATTAGTTAGAGCCATTTGGTTTTGTTTTTGATAGGGTTGCGACAGCCGTGTAAATTAGAATGAGGAAGAAGTTAGGGAGGATTAGGAAGAAGTTAAGGAGAATTAGGGAGGGAGATTTATGACCCTTCATTGAGATGTAATCCCATCCCTCCATTCCCTTCATCGAAGAGCCTCTCTCTCTTTCTCTCTCTCTCTCTCTCTCTCTCTCTCTCTATATATATATATATATATATATTCCTTAAATCAGGAGATTTCAATGTAATTAAATAAATCTATACAAATTAATTATACTATATAGTTTTTAATCATAGCGCTGTGTGATGGACCTGAATAAGGGACTTTAATGTAAATATTATTTAGTTTTGGTTGAAATATAAATTTAGAGAACACCAGAATATGGTGAGTTTCTATAAAATAAACAGGTCCCACTTATGTTATTAATTATTAAATATACACAATTATAATATAAGTATGTTATATTTTGGAAACTATTAAAAGGTAAATAAATCTATCTAGATTTTCAAAAAAATATAATATTCCATAATTCAATAGATTTGTAATTTAATTAGTTATTAATAATGATTGTTCTTAAATAATATTGTAATCTTTATTTCAGATTTATTTAAATATAACTCTAATACAACTAGATAATCAACTAATATGATAGTAACCACCATGTGAGTAGTAAAAGTAACAATAATAGCAACGGGAGTAGTGAAAGTCATACTAGCAGCATGACTGTTGTGAGAACCCATAAACTGTAAAAGAGGTTATATTGAAGTCTCAAAATTCTGTGAAGTTGGTACTGAACCATTTAAAATTATCTGATTTTGAAAACCAAGTGTTATCTGGTTATAGTGTCAAGTTCTAATAAGTCCTTCATAATATTTGAGTCCCTAAGTCTTTATTAGAGCCATAGGATCTTATAAATGAACCGTCTGGATGAAGTTTGTAATATAAGGGCTTTAGGCATTGGAAAAAAAAGGAAAATAGGATTAGCATGAGAGAGGGAGTTGTGTCAGGGGACAAAGCTATTACCCACTATTTATTGTCAACATGTATGTACTTTCTATAACACTTCCTCAACACAATATCAACAACAACCACCAAATTTAAAATGCACAAAAAAAAACATCAAATTTCTTCCTCTCTTTCATGGCGATAACATCCCAAAAACCGCGCTTCAACAAAATTTAAAATCCCGTTTCAACAAGAACAACAATTTGCCAACAAGAACAACAATTTCATATCTCCCGATAATCTTACATGGTCATAATTTGTAGGAATTAAAGTTATTTGTTTTGATCCTACCATTTTCAGCATATCAAAGGTACACGAAGATCATGAGTCAAGAACAACAACAAGCCTGATAAAGTGCGTACTCCAACATCAACAATGGCTGACATGCAAGTTCTAACAGTGATCGATGGTAATTATTAACATTTAATAATTTTTTTATCTATTTATGTTTTATAAATCTGAACTCTCTATATTAAATGAAATACTTGAAAACAATGAACATACATATGAACAAGTTTTGTAGAGCAAGTTTTGTAGAGTGTAGAGCAAGTTTTGTAACCTAATTCATGTACAGTGTAAAATTCTTGACATCAATGTGTATGTAGTTAAAAAGAGTGAATTGTTTGTATTTTGGTAATAGGTTTAAGTCTGACTTTAGGTTGAAATATTACATTTTTCCCGCTGAAATTTACGTATCAGATTAATGTTTGATATGCTGATTCCTTTAAATTTGCCACAAATCTTTGCAATCACACCATTGTCGACTAGAGTTACATTTCTTTGAACTAAAATTATGATTTGTTGAAATTACACTTGTATTCACTGAAATTACACTTATTATTGTTAAAATTACACTAATATTTGGAATTACAACATTGTCGACTAGAATTACACTCTTATTCACTGAAATTACACTTTTGTTTGTTAAAGTTACCCCTAATGTTTAACTTACACTTTAGAAATGGATGACAGTTGTACTTTTTGTTGTCTTCTGTTTAAATTACAATTTTCTTTATTAAAATTACATATTTGTCGTCTACGATGAAGCTTGTGGAGAATATTGTTTCAACCATTGACAGATACTGCTCAGGACAATAGCAAAAGAAAGCCAAATGAGGAGGAATTTTGCAGGGTAGTAGAAGAAAAGTTTACACCATATATTGGGCAGGATTTTTTGGAAATCGAGGAAGCAGTAACATTCTATAAGATCTATGCAATTGCTTGTGGTTTCGATGTACGGAAATACACGACCAAAAGATGGCGTGACGGGGAAATCAAGTCAAAGCTGTTGGTTTGCAACCGAGAAGGGTTCAAATATAAAAAAGAAATAGAGAGAAGTGGGCGTCAGGATGGGTTGCGAAAGCACAAAGTCAGGCGCGTGGGATGCAAAGCGAGGATTCGACTATTTCTGAAGAATGAGGGGTTATTCATTGATCGCTTTCATGCAGGACACAACCATGAGCTCATATCAGCCAGGGATAGAGAGTTTCAGAAGCTGTCATGCAACTTAACAGATTACCACAAAATGATTATCCTTTATAATTATAGGGTGAGTGCTTGAGGTAGTCTTTGGCTCTTTATTTATGACACCAATCTATGGAATTACACTTTTATTATCTAACATTACACTTTTGTTAATTACAGTTATACTTATTTGGAATTACGCTTTTGTCTGTTAGAATTACACTTTGTTCTATTAAAATTACACTTATTTATATTGTGCTGAAATTACAGTTTTTATTGTTAAAATTACACTTTTGACTGTTAGAATTACACTTTTTTATATTGCAGTCACACATATTTATATAGTGCTGAAATTTCAGTTTTTATGTTACAGTTACACTTACGTATATCATTTATTTACAGATCAAATGCAACTGAACTGATTATCAGAAAATCATTATCCTTTATAATTGTAGGGTGTGTCATCTAGTTAGCCTTTTATTACAATTACACTTATTTGCAATTACACTTTTGCATGTTAGAATTACACTTGGTACTATTAAAATTACACTTATTTATATTGTGCTGAAATTACACTTTTGATTGTTAAAATTACCATTTTGACTGTTAGAATTACACTTTTTTATATTGCAGTCACACATATTTATGTAGTGCTGAAATTTCAGTTTTTACGTTACAGTTACACTTACGTATATCATTAATTTACAGCTCAAATGCAACTGAACTGATAATCAGAAAATCATTATCCTTTATAATTGTAGGGTGTGTCATCTAGTTAGCCTTTTATTAAAATTACACTTATTTGGAATTACACTTTTTCCTGTTAGAATTACACGTTGTTCTATTAAAATTACACTTATTTATATTGTGCTGAAATTACACTTTTGATTTTTAGAATTACACCTTTGACTGTTAGAATTACACTTTTTTATATAACACTTTTTAAAATTACACTTATTTGGGGCATCATAAAGATGTTTCCTATGCTGATGCCTTAAAGTATATCATTCATTTACAGCTGAAGATAGGAGCAACGAAGACATACAAAATGTTGAAAGAACACGTCAATGGTTTTGAGAACATTGGAGCTAGCCTAAATGATTTTAAGAACTTTCACAGAAATGTGAAATGTTACATTCATGAACGGGATGGCCAATTGTTCATAGATCACTTTAAGGAAATGGCTGTAAATAAGGAAGGGTTCTTCTTTGACTATGATGTTGACTCTGACGGTAGCTTGAGTAGAGCTATTTGGGCTGACAGTGCTGCAAGAAGGAATTACTCTGCTTTTGGGGATTGTGTGTCGTTCAATCCAACATATACAACCAATAAGTATGATATGGCCTTCACACCGTTCACCGGGGTGGATAACCATAAGCGGTCTGTCACATTCTGTGCAGCCCTTGTCGCATATGAGGACGCTGATTCCTTTCAGTGGGTTTTGAAACGTTTCCTGGTGGCAATGGGTGGAAAGGAGCCTAATTATATTATTACCGATCAGGATCCAGGCATTTTGAAAGCGGTGCCACTTGTGTTCAAGAAAGCGAGGCACCGATTTTGCATGTGGCATATCATGAACAAAGTGCCTACTAAGTATGGGGTGACAAGAGAAGATTATATTGTATTTATAAGGAAAATAAATACCATTATATGGGATGATGACATTGAAGCTGCAGAATTCGATGCCAGATGGGAAGAGATAGGCGAAGAACATGGACTCAATAACATTGACTGGTTTAAAGAAATGTTCTCGAAAAGGAACCAGTGGGTAATGGCACATTACAGGGACCTAGAGATGGGAGCTGTTATGAGGACGACCCAAAGATCAGAGAGTGAAAATAGTTTTTTTAAAAGATTTGAGGGCAAATCAGGTACATTGCTTGAGTTTTTGCTGCGTTTTAAGAGTGCTATGGACCAACAACGGCATACGCATAAGAAGCTTGTCAACGAAGACAACCACACTTCTCCTAAAATGGAGACGTATTTGGCTCTTGAGGCTGACGGTGCAAAGGTGTACACTCATAAAGTTTTTAAGGAGTTCCAAGAGGAGGCCAAGTATTCGATTGATACATGTAAGAGTAGAGGTTTTGCCGAAATCGACTCTTTAGAGGTGACTACTGTAAGAGATGCAAGCAGGGACAGGAATTACGATGTTACGTACTGCCCAGGTAAAAGCCTTGAATACTGAAGTTCTGATCTTTTTCCTGGCTGAAGTTACATTATAGTGACACTTCGTAAGTTTAAAAGTGTAATTCTAGATAAAAAAATAAACACCTTATGGAAAGAAAGTATAACTTCAACGAGACTATGTAAATAAGTGAAACTGTAATATTAAAAAGTGTAAATCTAGCAGACAAAAGTATAATTTTTATAATCAAAAGTGTAATTTCAGTACTATATAAATAAGTGTAACTGTAATGGTGAAAAGTATAATTCTAATAACAAAAACAGTAATTCTAACAACAAAAAGTGTAATTTTAGAAATGAAAAGTGTTACACTAACTCTTACTTGAAATTACACATTTTCCTATTGTAATTACGAAATTTATAGCTGTGACTATCTAACAATTTACTATATATTGGTGAACTAGTTACGTATAAAGCAAGTTGCGGCTGAGAATGCTTGAAAGGAAGGGAATTGTGCAGGCATATAATATGGATTTACTCATCTAACGGAGTGAAGACTATACCGGATGAGTATGTTGTGAACAGATGGTGTAAAGATGCACTCCGGTCAAAATCCTTCAATTGTAATGGTGATCCAGCCGAAGAGATTGATATAATAGATGCCAAGCAGATTTCCATGTCAAAAATGTGGTCAGAAGTACACCAGACAGTTGGGATACTGATGGGAAGAAGCAAGGAAGTAGTTGACAGCTTTTCGTCTCTCATAAAAGATTTTAGGGACAAACTGGCACCATTAGGTTCACAAATGAGTAAAGAACAGCAAATGGTTGCGCTTATTGGCTGTTCTACTACTCAGGAAGTAACTATATTTCCACCAAAGAAATCGAAAAATAAGGGAAGTGGAAAGAGACTTTTGTCGAGTAAGACTAAAGCAATAGCCTTGGCGATGAAGCCGAAGCGCATGTGTAAAAATTGTAAGCAATTAGCGAATCACGACAAGAGGAATTGTCCTAACCCTTTTGCACAACACCCACCTACTCCACCAGCATCTGGGGCATCATTTGGGGAAGAATCAGAAGCAGAAGAAGAAGAAGAAGAAGAAGAAGAAGAAGAAGAAGACGAAGAAGAAGAAGAAGAAGAAGAAGAAGAAGAAGAAGAAGAAGAAGAAGAAGAAGATGATGATGAAGAAGAAGAAGAAGAGGAAGAGTAAGAGTAATTGTAATTCTGATCTATAATTGAGCAACCATGAGGTCCTTTTGGCTAATTTATTTTGTAATTCCCCTGGACAAGCTTTTGGTTGTATAATTATTCACCAGTTATAACATTTCGTACTTAAAGTTACGCTTTGTGTGATCAGAGTTACACCTTTTTTGATTAGAATTACACTTTATCTGGTCAGAATAACAATTATTTTGAAGTACCATTTTATCTTTATTAAAGTCATAATTTTCGTGACTTATATTGTAATTCAACTGGAATTGCTTTTGGTTGGATAATTACGCACAAGTTATAACATTCACTTGTTAAAGTTACACTGTGTGTTCACACTTAAAGTTTATTTGATTATAACTATACTTTGTGTGATCAGAATTACACTTTTGTTGATTAGAATTACACTTTATCTGGTCAGAATAACAATTAATTTGAAGTACCATTTTATCTTTGTTAAAGTCCTAATTTTGGTGACTTATATTGTAATTCAACTGGAATTGCTTTTGGTTGGAAAATTACAGTTTCTTTGATTAGAAATACACTTTATCAGTGCTTCAGAATGACAATTAATTTGAAGTAACATCTTATCTTCATTAAAGGCAGAAAACGCCAAAATAAATACAAAGTTCAAAGTCAGAAAATGATCCTACTTACATTGTTACACCTAATTAACTGTCACATGATGCTAGCTATCAACAAGATAATTTCATACATTCAAAATTAGATTGTCAAACTAACACTTGTTATTTTTTTTGCCACCCTTGTTAATCCTACGCTTGCTTTGCATGTCTTGGAATAATTTGTCTTTGCTAACAATAAAGGTCTCCACCTTCTTCTGAACAGCAGGTCGTATGATGTTCATGTCAGCTAGTACAAGTGTTGCGACTAGCTGTATCACCAAATAACGCCTTGCAACCTTCCTTTCCATGTCCGGATGCTCAAATGAAACACCCTCGTACAATAGCATCGCCATCATGGTGAATGACGGCACTCGGTATGTTGAGAACACTTGAGACACCACTAAACGGTATCTGGCGGACTGTAAAATTGACAATCTCTTTTCCTTTGTCAAATTTTCTTGAGTCCAAGTAGTCGCTCATTAAACTTCCCTAAAAATATATGAACGTACATTAAAAACATTATTATATTAACAGGTTTTAGATGGCAAGATTTGGAGGACAACGTACAATTAAACGAGTCGCCTTTCCCATGAGTGATCTGTCCAAATCTGCATGCCGCTGGTGGTCAAGCAAGTCAATGGTCCATGCTCTGGAGTTGATACATACACATGCCCAATGGTCGCTGATGTTGAATAGGACAAAGAGTAAATCTGTATTCATGTCAGCAGTTCGATAACTGTCGACGATGAAGGTGTCCCACACGTTGAACACTTTATCAACCAGGTTCTCTGTTTGTGTGCTCGTGCCTATTTGCTCAAAAGTATCCAACAATACAAGCAACATCTCCTAAACAAGCAAACAGTGACCATTAACTATAAGTAACAGCTTTAAGTGAAAGTATAACTCTAATAAGAAAAACTGACTGCTTATAAAGTGTAACTACAGGGTAACTTTATAAAGCGTAACTGTATCACAAAAGTTGAATGACTAAAGCACGTATAAATAAAACTATATAAGAGTAACTTTAATTACCATGTGCCTGATACCCAGAAATGCCATCCTTGCCTCTTTACCGTATTCCTCCTTCTCTAACTGGTTCAGCAATATCGACCAACACTCGATCACATTCCACGACATTGGTTTATCAGGGGCCATAGACATTAGGTCCTTCCGCTGCAGCTGAGCGTGCCTAGTGTACCAAACTAATTGCTCACTGCGAACGTAATAACATAAAACAAAACTGAGTGAAAAATTGACATTTTCAGATAGCGTCATTTACAGTAGGTGAAATTCATGAAAACAGACCCATCATCGAAAATTTTGGACATCCACCAAACTGGCCCACAAAATATCATTTATCAAACTTTGGTTCTAACTTCAACCACACTATATAAATAAGTATAACAGTAATATTAAAAAGTATAATTCTATTACACAAAAGTAAAATTTTAACAATCAAAAGTGTAGTTTCGGCATAATATAAAAAAGTGTATTTCTAACGGTAAAAAGTGTAATTCTATTAACAGAAACTGTAATTCTAACAACAGAAAGTGTAATTTTAAAAATAAAAGGTGTAATTTTAACAATTAAATCAAAACTAGGTGAAATTCATGAAAACTGACCCATCATCGAAATTTTGGTCATCCACCAAGCAGTAGTCAGCAACGTGCTTTCTGAACGTTTTAATATCCTTTATCAAACTTTGGTTTTCCGGAGCAGCTTGGACACCACTTGAGTCTTGCCACCACCACTACGCCAATCAAGTGAACAGCCCAACCCATCCCCCTTCCCACGAGGGTGGCTCTTTACGGCAGATAGTTTTTGGCCAGAAGGTGGCCGCATACTAACAGGCGTAACTACCAGGGCAGGCTCTTCAGCATCTGAGGCACTGACATGCTTGCTGCTGCTAGCCCCAATATCAGCAACTGTTTTTCTCTTGTTGGCATCCAAGTTGATAGCCAGTGGATGAGAAGCAACCTCTTTGAAAGCATCAACATGGCGTAATACATCTTCCCTTTCCTTGTTAATGTCACATAGGACAAGGGTTGCCGCAATCTCAGCACGAAACAGGTTCATATTCACAGGCTTCCCAAGGCCACATTCAAACAGGTTCCCAAAATAAAACATCATTGTAAGCATCATATAAACACCACAGTCATTTCTCGAATAACCAACTTTTTGCCAACTGAATTGAATGTTAACGAGCTTAAAATCAGCGACCTTTGAGCCTTTAGATAGACCTTTACTCACCAAATACTTCCCCATTAACGCAACCTGATATATGCATATACATGTGTGTGTGTGTGTGTGTTAGGTAGATAGTTCTTTAGAAAAAAATGATTTCTCAAAATTGAGTACTTTATAGCAAAATTACCGTAATAAGTGCAATCCCACCATAAGGCAGCTTTTCTAAGTCTTCATCATACTTACGGTTGTCAAGGTACTCAATTTGCTCGGTTAAGAAGTTAATGCACACACAGCTGTAATGATCACCATCACCAGATAATACAGGGAGAAAGATCTGAACATATATATGTAATGTTTAGCGAAACATTGTACAGAATAATGCTACACATGCCCTATCTTGAAATATGAAGAACTCGCCATATCTGAGTCAAGCTGAAATGGTGAAGAACTCACAATATCAGCCCAACTGTCCCAGCCACCGAAAATATCTTCATCTTTATTCAACACTTTTCCTTTCTTCTTGTCCTTCCAAATATACCGCGCCCAGTCCTAATGTTGCGATAAGAAAGATGATGTTGTCAGAAAAGGTTGACAAATACCATAAGTGTAATTCTAACAACCAAAAGTGCAATTTTAATGACATTAGTAGCTATATAACTGTAATGATAAAAAGTGTAATTCTAAGCACAAAAAGTGTAATTCTAACAACCAAAAGTGTAATTTCAGCAATATATAACTGTAATGATGAAAAGTGTAATTCTAACAACAAAAAGTGTAATTTTAACAACCAAAAGTGTAATTTCATGAATATATAAATGTAATGATAAAAACTGTAATTCTAACAACAAAAAGTATAATTTTAACAACGAAAATGTGTAATTTCTGCAATATGTAAAGACAATGTAACTGTAACACAGAAAGACTGTCATTTCAGCACACACAAAAGTGTAATTTTTGTAGAGAAAAGTGTAATTATATTCTAACACAAAATTGTTCCGAACCATAATGTAGCAATTACCCTGCAACACAAATTTAATTAACAGTAGAATGACTTCATCGTGTGACTCATGCGAAGAAGAAACAACGGGATAAATTTGTAGGCTTCATGATATGGTTGAGAAGTAGGCACCAACCATCAATTACACTGGTCATAATTTGCTGCGTGGGCCTCGGAGTTACAATGTCTTCCCGGGTTATGAACCAAAACTCGTTAAATGTTACCAAATGTTCCCTGCAAAATCAATATTTAATTAGCAAAAACAATCTCAATATATACATAACCATTTCTAAGAACAAAATGCATCAATTACCCACAATTTGTCAAACGCATCTGATTCATTAAACACATAATCAATCACATCTTTCCCCCTACTGAACACTGGGTCAAGGGCATGGTTACTCCATTCCGATACAAACTTGACGATCTTCTGATCAGGAGCAGGTGCACCGCAGTCTATCGAACAACCAAGGTTCTCAATGACGTGCTCCATGCATGGTAAGACCTCGGACGAGTGAAGTAAAAATGGATGGTAGCTTAGATCACTATACGGCACGTACGGTTCTGGGACAGGGATCTCCACATGAGTTACCCCTGCACCTACAGCTGCCGCAACCTCGCCAGTCTCAGGCTCCCCTTTCTCTTGAACCGAAGCACAACGAAAAGCTTCATCTAACTCTGCAGTGGGATATACAGTGCACGTAAACTCGAGTGACTTGGCAGGCGAATCCTGCACGTTAACTTCAACTGCGGTTGAACAATACTGACTCTTAGTAAATTTATTTTTGTAATTCTACATACAAAAAAAAAACAACTTTATGGAAAGAAAGTGTCACTTTAACCAGACTACATAAAGAAGTTCACTGTAATATTAACAAGTATAATTCTAGCAGACAGAAGTATAATTTTAAAAAGCAAAACTGTAATTTCAGTACTATATAAATAAGTGTAACTGTAATGCTAAAAAGTATAGTTCTAATAACAGAAACTGTAATTCTAACAACAAATAAAGAGTAATGGTAAAAACCGTAATTCTAACAACGAAAAGTGTAATTCTAACAACCAAAAGTGTTATTTCAATACTATATAAATAAGTGTAACTGTAATGGTAAAAAGTATAATTCTAATAACAGAAACTGTAATTCTAACAACAAAAAGCGTAATTTTAAAAATTAAAAGTGTTATTTTAACAAATAAAGTGTAATGGTAAAAACTGTAATTCTAACAACGAAAAGTGTAATTTTTACAACAAAAAGTGTAATTTCAAAAATTTCTGTTAGAAACTGTAATTCTAACAGAATTGAATCTCTAACCACTCAAAAAGGAAATGCATATCAAAACTATAAATGATTACCTCCATGATCCTTCACTGCCATGTCCTCAATCGCAGTCTCAACCGCATTGTCCACCACATTCTCCACCAAATCATCCACCACATGCTTTCCAACAACAACCAGATTATTTGCTGCATCATTATCTTCAGGAATATCCTCGTCTTCATTTCCAAATAACTCATCAGTCACGTCATTCACTTTCCCAGGGTCTACTGTTGCAACCTCACCAGGTTCAGACTGCCCTTTATCTTGAACCGCACCCCAACGAAAGGCCTCATCTACTTCAGCAGTAGACCAAAAAGTAAGTGGTAAGTCGAATGACTTTTCGGTCGCATCATGCAGTGTAACCTCCACTGGGGATGAACAATAGCAGACACGTTACGAAATTTGAATAAATAAGTCAAATGTCTCCTCCCAAATGTAATTTCAGGAAAAATACTAATTTGAAGTTCAACATCAAAAAATGGATTCAAACAAAAACTAATAAATGACAAATAACACTCAACTTAAAAGGGTAATTCTAAATACAAAAAGTATAATTTTGATAGTAGATAGTGTAATTTCAACTAGACAAACACAAAAACGTAATTTCAGCAAAAAAAAATGTAACTCTAACCACTAATAAAGTAACAGCAACACACAATGATGCCCCTTCAAATAATACTATCATTCCAACTTCCAAATAATATAACTCTAGGAAGCATAGCTTAACTACAACTGATTACCTCCATGATCCTTCACTGTCGCGTCCTCCATTGCAGTCTCCACCACACTGTCCACCACTTTCTCCGCAGCATCCTCCTTTACCACCGCCACCGGATTATTTGCTACATCATTACCTTCATCCATAACCATGTCTTCATTTCCCAATAAATCACCAGTGACCCTGTTAACGTTAACAGGGTCAACTGCGGCTGGTTCACATCCCACTTGAGTTCCCATCAATTGTGACTCAGTTTCCACAATTCTCCGCTCTGCATCATTAAGCTCACCGGTCGTAAAAAGGAACTGAGTAGCAGGAGGCACAATCTCCATTGACTTAACATCCACTGACTCCTTCTCACCTGTTTCAGCATCGCCACCAATAGGCCTACCCTCATCAGCAGCTTGTACTTGCTCCATCTGACGAGCAGCATTAAGGGCCCCCTTCTTAATAGCTTCATCAACAATCTCAGGTGAATAATATTGCTCAAGAATTTCACGATCAGTTAAAAGATCTTCGGGAATAACATTTTCTACTACTTTCACCAGCTCTTGGACAAATTTACGCCTTTTATAACGTATGTTGCATTCCTGTTCTTGACGCCTTTTATAGATTTTCAACTCAAGAGAATTTTGTACATCCTTAACAGATGATCTCTGAACAACTTCCATTACTTGTGCACCTACATCCCCCATTGGACCTTCCTCTTCCTCTTTACCTGAATCAGCACCTTCATTAAAATCACCGCTGTTGTAAAACTTTACAGTCTCCATTATCTGTTCTGTAGCGACTTCACGATCCTTATCACGGCCTACTTCATCACTACCAAGGGAAACAGCTTCCCCATCTCCAAAATCTCCATCCCCAACATCTTCTCCATCTCCATCAACATCTGACTCCTCCTCTCCTGTGCTAACATTTCCAGACCCACCTTCTTGAAGTATGGGTGCAAAATCAACGGAATCCTTTATTCGTTGAGCTATCTCTTGAATTTCCCCAGCATATACCTTCATCTTCTGACTTTGAAAAAAATCTTCGCTACTTTGTGTAGGGACGAGGCCGCTTGAAGAGGAAGAACCTGATGTTAACCCTTTAAGCTTTTGAGCTGCATCAGCATACCATGAATAGAAGACTATGGCATTCCTCTGCATCTTCAAATAAACCTCATGAACATCCTACATTATAATTGCAAAATAAATTCAAATTATATATCATAATAGAGTATAAAATAGAGTATCAATCTGACTTTGTAAAATTGTAACTTAAACAAAACAAATTGTAATTTTAGTACAGAAATCTAAAACTTAAATGCATTTCAATAAAGTGTAACTTCAACAAAGAAAACTGTAATTTTAAGGAAGAAAAGTGTAACTTTAGTACAGAAACCTCAAACTTCAATGTATTTCATAAAAGTGTAACTTCTAGGAAGAATAGTGTAATTTTGTTCAGGAAAAGTGTAATTAAGAAAAGTGTAACACCAACTAAGAATAGTGAAATTTTATGGAAGAAAAGTGTAATTTTAAAGTCAACAGAAAGTTCGATATTGAAGTTACCTTTTATTGTTGAACAATAACACAAATAAATCTATCTTTACTTAATAAAAACAATCAGGTGAGAACAACTTACATCAACAGCCCGAGCTTTCAACTCATCGTCATCTTCAACTCCGGGTGGGAGCTCAATCTCTACAAACTTCTTCAGGTGAGTCGTAGCTCCCATATCTCTCATGGTCACAACTTGTTTGTCAGTGTCCACGCCACCGATGGTCAATTGCTACTCTTGGAGGCAACGAGGATACTTCACCTCGGAAAAAGTTTGACGACCCAGGCCCCCATTGTCTAGCTCACCGTGCAATCGTTCCGAAAGTTTTACCCGATCCCAGTGCTTAATTAGTGGGAGCCCATGGGGGCATCTCTCTCCCCGGAAATCGAATCGCTGGAAATAGGTGATCAGTGAGAAAGGGATACAGCCAAGCAGTATCTTTTTCCCTCTGCCAACATCTGCTGCAGCCTTAACCATGCATTCAAGAACATAACTACACCAGTCAAACTCCGAGATAAGACTCACATCTTCAATGGCTTTCAAAAGCTTGAAGTCTATCACACTGTTTGAGGTTGGAGCGAGGAAGGATGACATGGCGAGCAGAACAAACAACCTGACAAATTGATCCCCTCCATCTCTGTATTTTTTCTTTTCAATTTCTGCGAAGACGAGTCCTAAGTTGACTCCGTCTTTTCCAATTTTGCCATTGAACGCTTTCCGCCACCGATCTTTCAAACTCTTGTTTGCAGGATCTTGAGAACCCTTGTGCCGGCCTGTAGGAACTAGTTCAATGGGTCTAGGGCCCCGCGGTAGCATGAAACAGTCATAAACATCATGTTTCGTGACCATAAACTCCTTCAGTTCAGAGACCCGAAACACATAAGACTCATCACTAAATGCCTGTAGAAATAGTGGAACATGGGCAAGCGGATACGTTTTCAACTTAAGCTCCAGGATCCCCCCAAACCCAACTCTTCGTACAGCCTCTCGCTGAGCTTTATTCAGCTTTTCAATCAGCTCAACAAGCATCTTTGGTCGGCACTTAGCAGACACTTTAGGGGTGACTACTTTAACTTGTTTATCCTCCTCCTGACTTTCAATTTCTTCTTCAGAATCTGACATCTGAAAAGGAAGGATGGTATTATGTAATTACTGTTTACAAAGCAAGGTAAACTGAACTTTGACAGTGAAATACACAAACAAGTTAATAGAAGAAAGAAATAAAAAACATGTAACTGTAACACAGAAAGACTGTCATTGTATCAACTAAATAAGTAACTTCAAGACCTAATAATAAGTGACACTTTAACAAATAAAAGTGTAATTCCAACAACAAAAAGTGTAATTTTAAAAACCAAAAGTGTAATTTCAGCAATATGTCAAGAGAATGTAACTTTAACACAGAAAGACTGTCATTTCACCACACACAAAAGTGTAATTCTAACAACAAAAAGTGTAATTCTAACAACAAAAGTGTGATTTCAGAACTATATAACTGTAATGATAAACAGTGTAATTCTAACAACAAAAAGAGTAATTCTTAAAACCAAAAGTGTAATTTCAGCAATATATAACCGTAATGATAAAAAGTGTAGAGGTGACTACTTTAACTTGTTCATCCTCCTCCTGACTTTCAATTTCTTCTTCAGGATCTGACATCTGAAAAGCAAGGAAGGTAGTATGTAATTACTGTTTACAAAGCAAGGTAAACTGAACTTTGACAGTGAAATACACAAACAAGTTAATCGAAGAAAGAAATAAAAAACATGTAATTGTAACACAGAAAGACTGTCATTGTATCAACTAAATAAGTAACTTCAAGACTTAATAATAAGTGTAACTTTAACAAACAAAAGTGTAATTCTAACAACACAAAGTGTAATTCTAACAACACAAAGTGTAATTCTAACAACCAGAAGTGTGATTTCAGAACTATATAACTGTAATTATAAAGTGTAATTTCAGCAATATATAACTGTAATGATAAAAAGTGTAATTCCAACAACAAAAAGTGTAATTTTAAAAACCAAAAGTGTAATTTCAGCAATATATAACTGTAATGATAAAAAGTGTAATTCTAACAACAAAAAGTGTAATTTTAACAACCAAAAGTGTAATTTCAGCAATATATAACTGTAATGATAAAAAGTGTAATTCTAACAACAAAAGGTGTAATTTTAAAAAACAAAAGTGTAATTTCAGCAATATGTCAAGAGAATGTAACTGTAACACAGAAAGACTATAATTTCAGCACACACAATGTAATTTCATCTGATTGCAGATATATCAAAAAAATGTGTTGATCTATTTTGCCCTAATCAAAAAAATGTGCAGATATATAAAATTCAAAATGTATGAAACTACAATTAAACTACAAAAAGTGGCTACTAATAATAATTATAACTATTGCACATAATAACAAAACAATACAAAATAAACTAACGCTACAAAGTGAGTAATTAGTAAGAATGAAAAATCAAAATAAATGAACATAAAAGCATAAAATGGCAAAAGACCATTACATTGAAAAACGAAATGGTTGATGAACATAATTGAAATGATTGACGAACATAAATGAAATTTCAAAAGGGACAAACAATGGGTATGAAAATATAATAAACAATCTGGGTAAAATTAATTAATATGAACATAACAATGGGCAATAATCGAAAAAATATAAAACGAGTTTCTTTAGTGAGTAATAAGACAACAATGGCAATGACAAGATGTAAATAATAATACACAAAACTATAAAAACCAGTAAATGATTACCTTGATAAGCGAAAATGGCGAAAATGGACAATAACGAGTTTCTTTAGTGAGAAGACAACAATGGCAAGTGGTAACTGATTGAAGAAAACGGAGAAGACAATAAAGTTCCTGTTTTATTGAAAATTTGGGGGAAGTTTATTTTGATCAAGGTTTAATTATGAGGGTGGTTTTAGTTTTAAAAAATGAGTGAAATGAGAAAGAGGAGGAAGGAAAAGTAACGTGTGTGTTTGACGGTTGATTGACAAGCCTGCATGCATGCTACTTACCCTATGATTGTAGGAGGAGAGAGGTAATTAAGATAGTCAATAAAATAATAGAGTTAGTGGGTTTTCCATCTTAATCTCAACCATCCATATGCAACATCCAAGGGTATACAATGAGACTTATGGACTCACACTTACTATAAGGACTTATATGATCCTTATACTATATATATATATATATATATATATATATATATATATATATATATATATATATATATATATATATATATATATATAGTGATAAGATCAAGTGAGTCCATGTCTTACATTTGAGTCCATAAGTTCCCTTTAGAGCCATTGGATGAGGAAGATGGAGGGTTGAGATTGGAAGCAAAAAAAGGAGGATTAATGCCTAATAAAACACTCCCCCTCTCTACTTTACTAATCCACACTAATCAAATATTAATCCACTATATAACCTTTATTTTTCCACCAACTTCTCTCTCATTCACACAATTCACTTCTCTACTCCCTCTCTAAAACCCAAATTAATTCAAAACCCAAATAATACTCTCATCCTAACAAACCCAAATAATTCAAAATCTAAAAAATAAAAAAAATTCCCTCCATTTTCCTCTCCCACCCACCCCCACCGGCCCTACTCACCACCACCACCCACTCCCACCCGACACCACCAGCCACCCTCCCTCCCTTCTTCCCGACACACCAGCCTCCCTCCTTTCTTTGCGGCCCACGCTCACCAACAACCACAACCACCCACAGCCACCACGTCCAACTCCACCGCCGCATCTCCACTCAACCACCAGCCGCAACTGCCACGCCCATGACCCCACGACATCACACCTCCCCTCATGCCGCCACCTCCCTCCTCCGTCCTGCCTTCTCGCTCCTCTACCTTGTTCTTCTTTTTTTTCTTTTTTTTGTTTGTACCAGTATTGTAGATTTGGTTTTTTTGTTTTTTTTTTTTTTTTTTTTTACTTCCTCTTCAACAATAACGTTTCCCCTGACATCTTTGTTTTATTTTGTTTTTTTTTTTCCATATTTCTCTTGCTTTATTTTTTGTGTTTTTTTGCTGTCCATTTTTTTTTTCAGATCTACTTTAGTTTTTTTTAGTTATTCTTACATCTCAATTTTTTTTCGTTTTTTTTGTATATTTAAACCTAGATCTCTTGGTATAAATTTGTTATTTTGTGATATTCTCTTTATTTGTTGATTCTTATGTTCTTCATTAAAATTACACTTTTTTCTGTTAAAATTATACTTTTTTCTGCTAGAATAACACTTTTTTGGCTAAAATTACACTTTTTGTATCATTTCTTAAGTATATCTTCAACAAATGAAGATAAATACTAAAATCTGAGTATATTGGTGTTAAAATTACAATTTTCTGTTAAAATTACAATTTTCTCCATTAAAATTACACTTTTTGTTGTTAGAATTACACTTTTTTTCTGCTAGAATAACACTTTTTCGGCTAAAATTACACTTTTTGTTGTTAGAATTACACTTTTTTCTGTTAAAATTATACTTTTTTCTGCTAGAATAACACTTTTTTCGGCTAAAATTACACTTTTTGTTGTTAAAATTACACTTTTTCTGTTAGAATTACACTTTTTTCTGTTAAAATTACACTTTTCTTCATTAAAATTACACTTTTTTCTGTTAAAATTACACTTTTTTTGCTAGAATAACACTTTTTTCGGCTAAAATTACACTTTTTGTTGTTAGAATTACACTTTTTTCTGTTATAATTACACTTTTTTATGCTAGAATAACACTTTTTTTTGGCTAAAATTACACTTTTTGTTGTTAGAATTACACTTTTTGTTGTTAGAATTACACTTTTTTCGGTTAGAATTACACTTACCTCTATTGGACTAATGTTACACTCTCCATGGACTTGGTCATATTCTCATATTCTCATTGGACTAATGTTACACTCTCAATGGACTGAAATTATACTTTTCTGGATTAAAATTACACTTTTCTGGACTAAAATTACATTCTCCTTGACTAAAAAATAACAATCTCATTGGACTGAAATTACACTTACTTGGACTAAAATAACATTTTTTTTGTCATTAAAATAACACTCGTAAAATGCTAAATTACAATAAGTTGTGATAAAATGACAAAAATTCAAAATATTATTCGTTAAAATCACTCGGAAAAGATTGAAGTTAAACTTGTAAAACGCTAAATTCTCGAAAATATTTCTTAAAATTACACTTTTTGCTGTTAGAATTACACTCGTAAAATCCTAAACTGTCGAAAACTTGTCTCGAAAAAAAAAAAACGAAAAAAAACGAAACAAACAAATAAAAACTTGTCTCGAAAAAAAAACGAAAAAAACCGAAACAGGAAAAATGTTAACAAAATTTTCATAAACTTTGAAGTATAAGACAAAATATGGTGTTAATTGTGTATGATAATGAATTAGTGAATGTATTATTAAAACTAGAGAGAGAAGTGAATTAATTAGTGTTAAGTGTGTTTTTTGCTTTCAATCTCAACCTTCCACCATGCATGATCCAAGGGTTGTGGGAGGGACTTATGGACTCAAAAAAAAAAAGGGACTTAGGAGAACTTTGCTCTATATATATATATATATATATATAAAGAGGTGGGATCCGGTGAGTCCACCTACGTATTTGAGTCCATGAGTCCATAAAACAATATCACGCACTATACAAAACAATATCACGATTTTTTTTTTTTTTCAGATTTTTTTTCAATTTTTTTTTTCCGAAATTTTTTTTTTTTCGATTTTTTTTTGAATTTTTTTTCCGTGTAAGCTGTGATATTGTTTAGTATAACGTGTGATATTGTTTAGCATAACGTATGATATTGTATTACAAAACAATATCGCGATTTTTTTTCAATTTTTTTTGTCAAAATGTTTTTTTTCAGCTGTGATATTGTTTAGTATAACATGTGATACTGTAAGCTGTGATATTGTGTATCATAACATGTGATATTATATTACTAAACAATATCACAATTTTTTTTTGGTGTAGTATAAGCTATGATATTGTTTAATATAACGTGTGATATTGTATCATGGACTCACGGACTCAAAAAAATAGGGTGGACTCATGCGATCCTAATTTTATATATATATATATATATATTATATATATATATATATATATATATATATATATATATATATATATATATATATATATATATATATATATATATATATATATATATATATATATATATATATATATATATATATATATATATATATATATAATATATATGCGATTATGTATCACATGCTCTACACAAAAACATCACGATTTTTTTTATGAATAAAAAAAAATTATGAATACTTTTTTTTTAAGTCTAAGCTGTGATATTATTTAGTATAACCTGTGATATTGTATCTGAGTCTGTGAATCCAGTAAAAGAGTATCACGAGTTATGCAAAACAATATCACACCTTACAATAAACAACATCACTGGTTGTACTAAACAATATCACTGGTTATACTGTACAATATCACACTAGATCGTATCATTTTCTAAGTAAGGGCACATTACATTCTGAACAAAGTTTGATGGAGTCGGGACCGACGATTTATTTGGCATTATCAAAGGATCATTGCTCACCTGAAATTTTGGACATTCAATGTATAAGTTTCCACATTAGATCTCTGTCATTGTAAGGCATTTGGTTTGACTGCTGCTAGCCATAAAAGAGCAAACCCGGAATTCCTAAAAATCTCTCTCAATTTGCATCTATGATGATAGAAATCCAAAAAGTATCTGTGACACCCTCTTTATTAGCGTCAAATAAACCCGTAAATTCTATGAAAAAACTGACAGGATATGTTTGTAAATGGTTCAATTAGACAAAAACCTGTAATTTCAAAAACTTTTCTAAATCATTCACAAACATTTCCAAGGGGAGGATGCCAAAACCTGCAAATGCTAAGAACTAATTTACATAACTATGCTAAAGATAAGAAAATATAGAGATACAAACCAAAATAAAAGAGGGAGACATATGTCCCTTCCAAATATATACATAACCAAAAGATAAAAGGTTTCTACAAAAGAAAGCCAAACTAGGTCCAAGGTTCCTTGCTCACTAGCTCGTCTGTGTACCCCAACTAAGCGTCATCAACCTGTCAATCGCATTTTATACAAACACGAAAGCCACAATTCAGTGGGGAGTAACTTCGAGTCCTCCCAGCCACGAAACGTCATTTTTAATGTAACATGTAATGGAACATGTAAACCACATGATAAATCATTTAATTATCAAGTATACTAACTTATGAGCCCTAAACTGACCAATTAAACTATCATGTGAAACATTTAACAAGCAGTAATCCAAACTTTATCAATTGTAACCGGCTTACATCTCACCTATTACAATTCATAAAGTCACCATACAAGAAAGGGCAATATATCAAAGACAGGCATAAGTTCTTAGCACGGTCAATAGTCACTCTGTAACTCGAGTCTATACCACGAGGTAGGGAAGGTAATCGAACCGGTATCTTGGCTCAGCGGTTAATATTAATAAAACATGGCCAAGACACAACACAACCCTAGCCTAAAATCTGCGCAGACCTAGACATGCGGATACACACCACCGCACCCAAGACCCACAATTTTTCTAAAACAAAGTGAGTACCCTAAGGAGTCCACCAAAGGGTTGGCTAGTACTTAAGCTGACCACTTACTATCAAAATAAGTAACGAGGTCATGCCCCAACTTGGATATAAATCCACTAGTCAGGAACACAAAGGCTATCAAGCAGTGAACATATACTCGTCAAAGACTATAAAGACCTATCTATGATGAAGGCCGAAATACTCACCTAGGACCTAGTCACAGCTAGTCCCAGCTTGAATACTTTAGCCCACACCACACAAGACAAGTAAGACACCCACTTAACCATAAGAGGGCAAAGAGTCCAACTTACCAACATAATTGCTAACATTCTATCATGTGAAAGGCTATATAAATGTCTATTCAGCAGACAATCCAACAGTATCCTCAATAAGTATTCAATACCAACTTCCAATTCTAACAACATTAACCATATTAAAGGCTTCAGGGAATCTAGGGCCATTTCTATAATATAAGCAACTATTAAATTCAATCAACTATACATGTGAACTAAAACTTGATAAATGGCCTAAAACAAGAAAAAGGCCGATTATCTAATTCATTCAAAATTTCATCCAACCGAATTTTTACCCGCAACCCCAGCCCTGCGACAGGTACGGGTTAAATTGCGGCTGACCAATCACTCAATTAACTGACATCGAATCAGTCAAAGGGACTAAGGCTCGATTTTGGCACAATCATCAAAACATTACAATTATAGCTATATAATTCATTTTGAGCCTATTAATTACAATTTCATTTTGTAAACTATCCTAACATATGATAACTATCAATATAACATAATTTTTTTCACCATTAACATAATTTTTAACTACTATTATGATTCATTTCCTAAGTTTAACCATATGTTACTTATTCTAATTATATCATTAATGAACCTAAAATGACGAACAAAGCATGGAAAACCGCGAAACAAGCACCGGGCTGACCGAGCGACCATGGGCAGTAGTGGGCTCGCTCTTTGTCGGGCTCGCCGCCACCCCCACACCTCCATTTTTCCATTTTTGTTCAGTAAAAGACCGTCTGAAACATAATTAATCGTCCCCAATACTAACATATTAACTTAAACTATCCAAAAATACATGAATTAAACATGCATGCAATCATTTTAACATGTGAAATTAACTACTTAATTAAAAATCACAAAAACATACAAAAATCAAAGCATGTGACGATTTTTCGTCGAGTAACTCGAAATATGTTACCTTAAGCTAGAAAATGAGCATTTAGCACCTTAAACCCAAACCCTAACAAGCAACTAGCCGCTATCCTCGACAATATACGAGTCCCCAAACTCGTCCTCCAATTCTTCACCTAATTAAACAATAAAAACACAATATATAAGTATAAATACCGAAATTTACCAAAATTCGTCTTAAAACAACTTCAAGAAAACTAAAATTAAAACATACTAGGTTGTAGATCTCGACGAGAGGATTCCGAAAATGCATATTTTGCGAAAATCCGAGTAGAAATGAGTGAGTTACGATGGTTTTTAGCTTGAATTTGTATAAGTTTTAATGGTGTTTGGTTTTTGGGAAAGTTGTTGATGAAGATGAACATAAGACAAAGAAAAATCAGAAAAAAGGGAAAGGGGGAAGGGAGGTGTCCGCGGGAAAGGAAAGGAAGAAAGGAAGGAGCGGGTTTAAGTCGGGATTTTACGAGTCGGTTTTGGCTCGTTTCGATAATAATTAGAACCGCTTGTCAAATGCAAATTCCGACAAGACCAAAGTTCTTAAACACGAGATTACAATAAAATTGAATACTCATACGACCCATTTCCAAAATCGTTCACACAATTTTCAAAAGAGTTGTCATTTTTCCCCGATATGCCCTTATTTCGAAATAAAAGGTTTTTACACGGTTTAAACTATTTTTAAACATTTCGAAACTATCAAAATAAATACTTTTCTTCAAAATATAATAAAATTATATTTCTTTAAATTATTATTACTTCAAATACATTAATATTAAATTTTACTTGATTAATAAATTACTTCCGAAATATATTAACGGTCCGAAATTACCGGGCGTTACAATCACCCCTCCTTTTAAAAAGTTTCGTCCTCGAAACTTAGAAGGAGAAATTTTAGTATACAACATCTTAATAATATAGTTATAAGAAAATATAGGTATCTTTTCAATGAAACGGTGATACTCTCGTTGATCAGACAAGAATATCCACATTCATATCAAGATATAAAAATATCTCTACACCAATAAATGAGAAAACCCATTATTGGGACGTCTCCAACAACGAGATTTAACACTCATTAATGTTAAAACCATTAAAAATCATAAAAGCATTTTCAAAATTTTAGTTTAAAGTTCTATAATAAGAACAATAATCAAAAGAGCTGTATGAATTTCATGAGGTAAGAATTGAAGTCGAACCTAAATGGGTGTCAAAGATGGAGTTTCATAGGTTACCAACATCAAACTTATGAGAGGAGTATGATGAAGTAAGGAAAAGAGGTATGAGCGGTAACGCTCATGATCAAGGAAGAAGGAAAATCAGACAACAAGGAAATGCCAGACACTTTTATCACAAACTACAACAACACCCAAAACGGTTCCAAAAACTTCCTAACAACAAAACTCATAACCACATCACTCCCAAGGGTTTCCTCAATTGCTTATGTTACCTCATCCTAATCTATTCCCTGAAACAAGGTATTCCACTATAAGTGGGATCTCATCGTTCCAAATCCTCAAACATCCAGAAACAACTTCCACAAGCCTAAGGTCAAGGCTTCCAATAAAGCTATATTCGTATCCAACTAGTGTCACTATGGTTTCCTCAAAAAGTAAACCTTCAATCAAGAATCCCAATATCAAGCTTTAAACTCCAAGAGAAAGTTCCTCAAATATTCCACAAGGTTCTTATTTCAAAACAAGGTAGTAACATACCAACCCCAAAATCTGAAAAATCAATAGGATCTCAAGTTTCTCTATCCTTTTACTCATTAAGGATTCCCAAAAGCGGAACTACACTCAGCTACAACATCATCCCATCATCACAAGTACTCAATGCGACCTCAAGGTCTATAAATCTATAGGGTTAACAAATTCTTCTCAACACTAAGTCTCTCTCAACTCAAGAACTCTCAAGAGTCAACTAATACTAACTCACATCACCAATTCATTATGGTCATCAACATCCCAAGGAGTTTTTTTTTTTTTTTCAAATTTGCCATCCTAAAACGTACTTACCACCAAATTCCCAAGAGACAAGGTCTTAATTGTAACAACACCTTATCGCCTCAGAGTTCCTAAAACCATAAATTGAAACTATGTTCTTTAACCTAACGATTTGTGTTAACCATACCATTACCCTTTCTAGTTACCAAAACAAGTGCTAAGACTTCCAACATTGTAGCTTACTCTTACTCTCATACCATACCTCAAGTAGTAATCAATATCACTCACTAAAACCAACTAATAATCCCACCATTAGCTTTTCTCATATGGTCATACACATTATCAAACTCTCATGTCCAAAGTGATTATGGAAGCCAATCACAACTCGACTTACTTAGTCAATCTTACATCCTCAAATCCACCATTCAGTTTCATCCATTTTAAGATAAGTACTAAACACTAGTATCCTAAACATAAACAACAATGCCATGTTCCATAACCTTAGTAACCACTGCAACTCACACTTGACACACAAAGTCCACCAATCCAAAGTACTCACTCTATCAAGGATCTATAGGTATAAGAACCATCAAGTATGTCTCATCACACTACCTAAGTCTTTTCAACATCAAATCCTCCCAAAACCAGGAAAGGGTCAAACACAAACAATCCCGTCAAAGGTCATAATTTCCCAACCAAGGTCAACATTTATCAAAAGAAATAGTATTATAAAAAGGCGTTAAGGAAGGATAAGCAAGGAACAAATGACATGTTAGGAAATATGAGTCGGACCGTAAAGATAACGGTTGACAAAAATAAGAGGTATTCGAGTTAAGAAGATATCTCGGACAAGAAGAAGATACGTAAACTTTGGCATAAGAACAGGGTTCAACGAACGTTAAAGAGAAAGAAAGGAGAACAGAAGTGGCATAATGAAAGGGTTACCGCTTACCAAACACTCATCAAAGCTTATGATCGACATGATAAAGTTACATCACTAAGGTGCTCAACAAAGCCTCAAAAGTCTACCAAATCATAGGACTAACAAGGACTCCACAATGGTAGGTATTCCTCAACTCAATTGGTTCTAAGAGCCAAAATCAATTCACCACACAAATTCATCTGTTACCATCCATGTCACAAAGTATCTCCTTTACCATTCTCATCATCGAACTTCACTTACTATGTCATCCCCAAGTACCATGGCTTTTTTACTCCCTCATCTCACGACTTAATACTTCTAGTCTCCGATACCATAAATTAGAATCACATCTTTGAACTCACGAACTACATTGAACAACATTCCACCAAAATTCCCAAATTCAGATATGATTAAAAAGGTCAACCACGTGTTCTCAAATTTCGAAAGGTCAACAAGGGCTACTCTATACTAGATTTGGTCAACTCAAAAGGTTTAACAAACTAACTAATTCCAAAGTACGATACCAATCCATTAAGCAACGTCAATGTCCTATTGTATTCCTTCCAAGGCCTACAAGGATTAGGGCTAACTATCATTCCTTAAATTTTCCACAAGAAACCTTGAGACTCTCAAATGAAGTAGCTCAGGTTCATTCCATCTTATGTACAAAGGTAGTACTCATGCTCAATCATCTATAACAAACAAGCTCTCAATAGTCATAAATCCCAAGGTGTTTCTCAACTCACTAGGCTCCCATATCAAGCACAACTAACAAGACTAACCAAAGGATCCCAAGTTATATTCTCCTATACAACTCAAACCTTAAACAATCAATTTCTCAACTCATTCACGCCCTCCAATGTTACATTCTCTCAAAACCGGGTTCTCTTGAACAAGGGGACTATCCTGCGGAATAAAAGAAAGGTGTCCACACGGACTTTTGTTATAAGGAGAAAACGAACCAAGGATGAATCAGGAGAAAGAATTGAAGAGTAGTTGCCAAGGCGAGATAAGAGGAATTTGAAAGACGAATGAACAACGAAATTGGAAGATTAAGGTAAGATACACTGAATACGGAAAGAAATATCGAGAAAGTGGAAGCATTCTTCATATGGCATAACCAATCTTTAACGGCACCCAAATTAATAACTAACAATCAACAAACCTAACAATTAGCAATCACAAACAGACTACCACATAAAATCCTAACTCTACCCATCCTACCCATCTCTCAAGTTTATTATTTAAAGGTCAAGTGATCTTAGGTGGGGTGCACAAACGTGCGTCGGGAGCAACAAGCTCTGATACCAACTGTGACACCCTCTTTATTAGCGTCAAATAAACCCGTAAATTCTATGGAAAAACTGACAGGATATGTTTGTAAATGGTTCAATTAGAAAAAAACCTGTAATTTCAAAAACTTTTCTAAATCATTCACAAACATTTCCAAGGGGAGGATGCCAAAACCTGCAAATGCTAAGAACTAATTTACATAACTATGCTAAAGATAAGAAAATATAGAGATACAAACCAAAATAAAAGAGGGAGACATATGTCCCTTCCAAATATATACATAACCAAAAGATAAAAGGTTTCTACAAAAGAAAGCCAAACTAGGTCCAAGGTTCCTTGCTCACTAGCTCGTCTGTGTACCCCAACTAAGCGTCATCAACCTGTCAATCGCATTTTATACAAACACGAAAGCCACAATTCAGTGGGGAGTAACTTCGAGTCCTCCCAGCCACGAAACGTCATTTTTAATGTAACATGTAATGGAACATGTAAACCACGTGATAAATCATTTAATTATCAAGTATACTAACTTATGAGCCCTAAACTGACCAATTAAACTATTATGTGAAACATTTAACAAGCAGTAATCCAAACTTTATCAATTGTAACCGGCTTACATCTCACCTATTACAATTCATAAAGTCACCATACAAGAAAGGGCAATATATCAAAGACAGGCATAAGTTCTTAGCACGGTCAATAGTCACTATGTAACTCGAGTCTATACCACGAGGTAGGGAAGGTAATCGAACCGGTATCTTGGCTCAGCGGTTAATATTAATAAAACATGGCCAAGACACAACACAACCCTAGCCTAAAATCTGCGCAGACCTAGACATGCGGATACACACCACCGCACCCAAGACCCACAATTTTTCTAAAACAAAGTGAGTACCCTAAGGAGTCCACCAAAGGGTTGGCTAGTACTTAAGCTGACCACTTACTATCAAAATAAGTAACGAGGTCATGCCCCAACTTGGATATAAATCCACTAGTCAGAAACACAAAGGCTATCAAGCAGTGAACATATACTCGTCAAAGACTATAAAGACCTATCTATGATGAAGGCCGAAATACTCACCTAGGACCTAGTCACAGCTAGTCCCAGCTTGAATACTTTAGCCCACACCACACAAGACAAGTAAGACACCCACTTAACCATAAGAGGGCAAAGAGTCCAACTTACCAACATAATTGCTAACATTCTATCATGTGAAAGGCTATATAAATGTCTATTCAGCAGACAATCCAACAGTATCCTCAATAAGTATTCAATACCAACTTCCAATTCTAACAACATTAACCATATTAAAGGCTTCAGGGAATCTAGGGCCATTTCTATAATATAAGCAACTATTAAATTCAATCAACTATACATGTGAACTAAAACTTGATAAATGGCCTAAAACAAGAAAAAGGCCGATTATCTAATTCATTCAAAATTTCATCCAACCGAATTTTTACCCGCAACCCTGACCTGCGACAGTGCGGGTTAAATTGCGGTGACCAATCACTCAATTAATCGACATCGAATCAGTCAAAGGGACTAAGGCTCAGTTTTCGGCACAATCATCAAAACATTACAATTATAGCTATATAATTCATTTTGAGCCTATTAATTACAATTTCATTTTGTAAACTATCCTAACATATGATAACTATCAATATAACATAATTTTTTTCACCATTAACATAATTTTTAACTACTATTATGATTCATTTCCTAAGTTTAACCATATGTTACTTATTCTAATTATATCATTAATGAACCTAAAATGACGAACAAAGCATGGAAAACCGCGAAACAAGCACGGGCCGACCCGAGCTGAGCCATGGGCCGCCCGTGGGCTGCGGGGCTCGCCGGCCTGCGAACGCCGCCACCCCCACACCTCCATTTTTCCATTTTTGTTCAGTAAAAGACCGTCTGAAACATAATTAATCATCCCCAATACTAACATATTAACTTAAACTATCCAAAAATACATGAATTAAACATGCATGCAATCATTTTAACATGTGAAATTAACTACTTAATTAAAAATCACAAAAACATACAAAAATCAAAGCATGTGACGATTTTTCGTCGAGTAACTCGAAATATGTTACCTTAAGCTAGAAAATGAGCATTTAGCACCTTAAACCCAAACCCTAACAAGAAACTAGCTGCTATCCTCGACAATATACGAGTCCCCAAACTCGTCCTCCAATTCTTCACCTAATTAAACAATAAAAACACAATATATAAGTATAAATACCGAAATTTACCAAAATTCGTCTTAAAACAACTTCAATAAAACTGAAATTAAAACATACTAGGTTGTAGATCTCGACGAGAGGATTCCGAAAATGCAAATTTTGCGAAAATCCGAGTAGAAATGAGTGAGTTACGATGGTTTTTAGCTTGAATTTGTATAAGTTTTAATGGTGTTTGGTTTTTGGGAAAGTTGTTGATGAAGATGAACATAAGACAAAGAAAAATCAGAAAAAGGGGAAAGGGGGAAGGGTGGTGTCCGCGGGAAAGGAAAGGAAGAAAGGAAGGAGCGGGTTTAAGTCGGGATTTTACGAGTCGGTTTTGGCTCATTTCGATAATAATTAGAACCGCTTGTCAAATGCAAATTCCGACAAGACCAAAGTTCTTAAACACGAGATTACAAAAAAAATTGAATACTCATACGACCCATTTCCAAAATCGTTCACACAATTTTCAAAAGAGTTGTCATTTTTCCCCGATATGCCCTTATTTCGAAATAAAAGGTTTTTACACGGTTTAAACTATTTTTAAACATTTCTAAACTATCAAAATAAATACTTTTCTTCAAAATATAATAAAATTATATTTCTTTAAATTATTATTACTTCAAATACATTAATATTAAATTTTACTTGATTAATAAATTACTTCCGAAATATATTAACGGTCCGAAATTACGGGGCGTTACAGTATGGGCCATCTAACACTCTCAATTTTGAATAACATTCGCTGCTCGTATGTAAAAGAGCCATTATGGTCGATTTGAAGCAGGCTCATAACCGGTCCAATGGAATAAGCTGGTACAAGTTCCATAGTCCGAGCAACTCTAATGTGAAAATCTGGTTGACACATTTTGTCCAGCTCCTTTTATGTAAAAGCTAATTAAATTGTGTTCAATATGAGATAGTAGTATTTTACTAGTCAGACCAAGATTATGTTCCGAAATTTTGTCCAAATTGACATGGCAGAGGTCTTGACTAATGGAGGATGTTTATACTATCATTAAAAAATCCTCCCTATTTACGCTATACATTCGGTGTTATCAATACTACATACAAGTCACTTACACGACTCGATGAAATTAGATGAGACAGTGCAGCATCGAACAATTTGTAGTCCTTGTTATTGTTTGGTTCAAAAATTAACAAGTGATTTTCTTGTGTACAGCGTGTGATACATAAGTGGAATCATGGGACTCAAAAATATAGGTGGACTCACCGAATCTTGCCTATATATATATATATATATATATATATATATATATATTCCAGAAACCAAGGGACTTCAATATAATTAAATAAAGATATACAACTTAATTACATCATATTGTTTTTAATCGATAGCACTGTGTGATGGACCCGACCAATGGACTTCAATGTAAATATTATATAGTTTTGGTTGAAGTATAAATTTAGACAATATCAAAATATGGTGATTTTCCTTAAAATAAACATGCACACTTATGTTATTAATTAATATCATCATATAATTATACAATTATTTAACATACACAGGTATAATATAAGTAGGTTATATTTTGGAAACTATTAAAAGGTAAATAATTTAAGCTAAGATCGCTTCTCTAAGGGCTCGGTTGGCCGAGGTAGAGGAGCTTCGTGTCACGATGGAGCGGGAGATGCTGGACTCTTAAAATAGGTAGAGGAGCTTCGTGGTATCTGCTTTGCCCGCGACTCTTAGAAGAACCGAGGCTGGTCCGACGTGAAGCGGCGATTAGTTTGTAGTTGTTCGCCCGTGTTTTGGACTTTGATTTGTATATGTGTATATTTTGCTTGAGGCGGTTTGTATATATGTGTTTTTAGTTTATAGTTTGTTTTTGCTTGGCTTTTTTTTGTGCTGTGTTTCGGAGAAGCACGGTCAATGGCTGATTCCCCATTTTCTCCGACACTTGTTACTGCATCGTTAGTGTAGAAAACAGGTAGCACATACGCGTACATGTAAACATGCAAAATATTTGTTAAAAACAAAAATAACCATGATGACTCGAAGTTAAAATTGAAATTGTTTGTTAAAAAAGAGTTTTGAAAATTCCGCGACAAGACGTCACGTTTGGAATTGTTTTGAAATTTCGAGAAATTAATTAATGTTTGAATTAAATCGCATCGAATTTTTCCAAAGTTGATTTTCAACTCAAAATTTAAAACTCAAACCGCCATAGATGAATTTCAAAATAGATTTTGTGAGTGTGTTGATATGTGATTTTTGCGAGATCAAGATTCGAATTTGTAAAAGCGTTTTTGCGAAAAAAATGATGTCAGGTTATCAATTTTGCGGAAATGCGAAATTTTTTTGAAATTTTCGACTGACATGGAAACGATCCGTCGCGGATCGGGGCGACTAGCCCTTCCCCCCTAAAAAAATAAGAAAAAAACCAGTATGTTTAAAACTGCGTTTATGAAAACCGTGCCGGATTTCGTGAAACGTGAATCCAAGGAAATGTGAGTGTGAGAAAACACAAGAATTTTTGGGTAAGCTTAAAGGGGCACGAGCCCTAAGGCGAGAAAAGCGAGGTGTCAAAAAGAAACACAACTTGACAAGGACAAGTCAAGGTGCGGATTTTTAGAAGCAGACCAAAGAGGCGCGAGCCCCTGGACGATGCAAGGGACCTCCCTTCTTTCGGAAAAAAGGTGCTGATTGTTTTGTATAAATAGGGAGCTTTGTGCTTCATTGTTTCATCATCCGAAATACAAAACATCTCTAAGAAATCTTCTCTTCTTCTTCCACAAAAATAATTCATGGATACTTTCAAAAATAGATTGCGACATTGGTGTCGGGATTTATCGCCTCCCGAGAAGTATCAACTCATTGTAATGGGAGTTGGTCAATTATTGGTGCTTCTTCAAGTCAAGGTGCAATCCTCGATCCTTGAAGCATGCTCTCGCTTTTTGGATGCGAAACATCATGTTTTCGTTTCCCGAAAGGTGAAATTTGCCCTCTTACCGAAGAGGTGAGTGCTATTGGAGGGTGGCCGAGTTGTACTCCGATTCTTCCTCCTACTCGGTTGTGTTATAAGGAGAAGTTTTATTCCATGTTAGGCGTGTCGACAAGCCAAGTGAACTTCCTTCTTGCTCCTCATGGTGTTCATATGTTGTATCTTATCAACATCTTTTCCGATCGTTTGGATCCTAATATTTCGGAGTTGTCTAGGAGAAGGGCTCTTACATTTTGCCTAGTGCATGCTTACTTCCTTGTTGATGCTTTGAAGAAGGAGGGGCCAAGATGGTATGGTAGTATGACCCTTGTTCATGTTGTCGAGAAAATGGAGCATGGGTGGGATCCGTCTTGGCTAGTGCTTAGTGAGATTGTTCAAGCTTTGGATAAGAAAGGCTCTTGTGGAGAAGTCCCTTTATTTGGGTCCACAAGGATCCTCTAAGTATGGCTTATGGAGAGGCTAAGGTATATTGAGCCTCCGGTTGATTCTTCTTCTTACTCCTTTCGTCATCTTACCATGAGGAAGAAGTTGTATGCGGATAGCTTTGCATGGACCGAGGCTTATTTGGCCACGAGATTGGTGGAGAAGGGTGGCCCCCACATCCGTTGGATGGTGTCGTGGTGGCACTTGAGGTCCTTTACGGGGTTGCCCGCTCCAGCCGCTTGTTCTTGCTCTTTGATGGTTGTGGGCTTAAAGGTTGTTTCCTTCATTTATCCGGAAAGGGTCGTGAGGCAAATGGGCCGTCAAAAAAAGGTGCCCGCTCAAGTTACTCTCGTCCAAGAGAGTGTATTCCGGAACTCCGAGCTTGTGGAGATTTTCGAGAGGTGGTGGACCACTCGGCCAATTAGGGAGGTACCAAACCCCGCTTTAACGGCATGGGTGACTCCCGCTTATGTCAAATGGTCAAGAGCCCAAACCTTGGAATAAAGGTCAAAGTTTCGCAAAGATGAAGTCATCGATTTGAAATATAGGGAGGTTGGCAAGGTAAACCGCGCCTACTTTGACGACTTTGGCGATGATGTGAGCCCGGATGTGATGAGGCCGCCGAATAAGAGGAGCTTGGATCCCAAGGAGGCGTTGGGTCGTGTGTGGGCTCGGCTTGGGCCGAGTATAGGGTAGTGTAAAAGCCCGGGTGTCGTTGCCGTTGTGGATCCATTCCGAGGAGGAAGCTCATGCTAGGCGGGCTATCAAGAAGAACATGGGGAAGATTATCCCGAAGGCAAGGGCAAGGGTAGAATGGAAGAGTGAAGACCTCCATGACCCATTTTATTATTATGTTGTATTAGCATTTGTGTGTTTTTATTATGTTGTATTAGCTATGTATTGTGTGTTTGTGTGTGTTAGTTTTATTATGTAAAATGCCTTTGTTGACACTCCAGCTGGGCAAGTCGTGGACTTGTTTAGCTTTATTTGTTGTTAAGTTTGTAATCCTTCATATTATTAATTAAATCATAGGATTGCTTGTACTAAGAAAATGTTGTGAACATTTGTTGTTTCTTCCATCCATCTTGTAAAGGTAATTCAGTTTGAGTTGTCCTAAACATTGCACAGGGATTTTCATGGGAAGAGAGAAAGAGTCTTTTTTTTGTTTTTTGATCTTTTTGTGAGAAAAGGGGATCTTTTTTTGAAATTCGTATGGGTTATTGTTTTCTGTGTGTGGGGATGGTTGCATCCTTCTCGTGTAAGAAAGGATTGCCTACGTATTCACCTGAAGAGGTGAATTCAAACCATGCTCGCCGTTTAAGTGTTTTGTTTGAGTTGGGGTGTATATTTTTTATTTGGGTGTTGTGGTTGTATCCTTCTCGTGTAAGAAAGGATTGCCTACGTATTCACCTGAAACGGTGAAATCAAACCATACTCGTAGTTCAGGTGTGTTGTTTGAGTAGTGCAAATGGATGGTGCCTTGGACATATCAAAGGCTGCTGGAAACATGGCAAGGTGCCGTAACTTAGACTCGATTAAACATACAATTTCAAATCATAAATTTTGAGGAATTGACTTGAAAGGGAGATTGAGGTCACTAGTTGTGAAACTAGGGAAAGGTCATTAGTTGCTGGTGCTAAGGTTCAAGGGTAGTATCTCTTGAGTTGGTCTAGGTTGGTTGGGTTTGTGAAGTCTTCCCCGTCTAGGTCAATCAATCTCACTGCGCCCCCCGAAAGGATTTTCTTGACCAGGTATGGGCTAGCCCAGTTGGGTTTGAATTTCCCCCTCGGATCGACGGGTAAAGGTCCTCGAACCGACTTGAGGACCAAGTCGCCTTATTTGATGTTTCTGGATTTGACTTTTTTGTTGAATGCCTGTTGTATTCGTCATTGGTATAGCTGGACGTTGTGCAAGGCATTGAGTCGCCATTCATCTAGGAGGGTGAGTTGCTCGAACCTTCGACGGGTCCACTCCGCTTCAGGGACTTGACTTTCCAGTAGGATGCGTAGAGACGGGACTTCCAACTCCACTAGTTGTACTGCCTCCATACCATATGCTAGGTAGAAGGGTGTTGCTCCTATTGGTGTTCGAATGGTGGTCCGGTATCCCCAGAGCGCGAATGGGAATTTGTTCGGCCAATCACGGTAATTGTCCTGCATCTTTTTTATGATGGCGACGGGTGTTTGGTTTGTTGCCTCTACCGCTCCGGTTGTTTGGGGACGGTAGGGGGACGAACGGTGTCATTTGATTTTGTATTTGTCCAACAATGCTTTCGTTTTGGCCCGGAAGTGGGGGCCTTGATCATTGATGATTTCATGGGGTACCCCATATCTGCAGAAGATGTTGTCTTGGATAAACTTGGCCACTTGTATGGCGGTCAAGATTGCATAGGATTGTGCTTCTACCAATTTGGTGAAATAGTCGATTGCAACGAGGACAAAGCAATGTCCTTTGGTGCTTATCGAATTGACTTTGCCGATGATGTCGATGCCCGAGGTCGAGAAAGGCCAGGGTGATGTCATGGTGTATAAAAGGGGTGGTGGTATGTGTTGTATGTTGGCGAAGATTTGGCAATTGTGGCAATGTTTAATGTAGTTTCTACAATCGGCTTCCATGGTAGTCCAGTCGTAGCCTAACCGCATGATTTTTCGAGCTAGCATCATTGCGCTCATGTGAAGGCCACATTCTCCGTTGTGGACCTCTTCCATGACTTTCTTGGCTTTGTTGTGGTCAATGCAAATGAGAGGGATCCCCTGGGGTGTTCTTTTGTATAGTTGTTCTTGGTGTTTTAGCAGGATTTTCCCTGAATGGGTCCGGCTTAATTAAAGAGTGATCTGGGTATCTAGTTCTATAAGTTTGGAATATTGTAAATAAATAAGAAAGAACGACTAAGTATAAAGAATAGAGTTTGTATTATTTTGATAAGCTGAGTACAATCTTGCGTTTGTAGTTGAATAATCAGGAATAGAAACGAGAGATAAAGTGTAAATAATTGACTAATAATGAATGATCTTACAAATGTTAGATTCTGCTATATATAGTTTTCTAAATATTAACGTTACAATGATTTCAACGTCCCTCCCAATTGTAGGAGCTGTTACCTGATTAATAGGGCATGCTCCCTATTAATCCGCTTGACTTATTCAACTTGTTACCAACCTTCAACTCTTTCTCCTTTACCCGTCTTGATTCATGGACGATTTAGTTTTATAATTGGACTTGGTCTTCCTTGAGAATAGGACACGATTATTCACTCCCTATAACTGCATTTCTTGTTTATCTTCTCAATCCAGCCCGCTTTAATACTCTGCCAGGCTATTATGTACTTATCATCAAGCTCCTCTTCCAGGATTTAGTAACCTGCTTCCTATAATATTCTTCAACAGCTAAATAGTAGTTAGATTTGTCTGGTCCATGGATGCCTTAGTCAGCCTAGTTGGGTCAGGCCAGATAAGAGTCAGGTCAGGCTAAACTGGGCCTAACAATTGCCCCTTGACATTTTACCCGTGCTGGATCAGGCCAGGAGTGAGATGTCAATTTTACCAGGTTAATTAATGAAGAGAATCATATTTACTCAATGACTCTTAGACTCCTAGTTACCGTTAAACACTGCAACGGCTAAGTGATGTCACGCTGACAGTTTTGCAATTTCTAGGGTTTTTGCACCGTTACTCCTTTCCTATAAATATGGTGCTTGCGATGGATTTGTTTTTCACAAAATTTCTTCCACTTTTCTCGCTCAACTTTCTCTAAAATTCTCCTCTATTTCCCAGGAATCTTACTCTGCTAATTCATAGTTTCCGTCACAATAAACTATATAATAAAGGATATGGGAGCCAAAAAGCGTCCTGCACCTCAGAAAGCTGCTGCATCTCAGAAAGTTGCTGCTGAGTCTGAACCCTCAGACGTCCAAGAGGAAGAAGTGATGGAAATTGACCCTCCTGCTCGTGCTGTGGCTTTTAAATATCAGGATTCTATTTTCACTGCCCTTCAATCTTTGGATCCTTACTTTCCTGAGGAAAACTTATTGAAAACAAACTATGATAGGGTATTAAGGGAGAAGAAAATAATTCTGAATCGGTGAGGTATGGATTCTCGAGTCTGTCCGATCAGAGCTAATCGGGTGTCACCTGGTTGGTTCTGTATTTTTGAATGGGCGTTTAAAGCAGGCTGTAAGTTACCTTTTACTCCCTTAATGATTGACACTATTCGTGCTATGGAAGTATCACCTTTCCAGATCATGCCAATGGTTTGGAAACTTGTTCATTCCATTGAAAATTTATGTGCTAAACACAACCTGGTAATTACTATTAATGATATCAAGGCAATATATCACATGAAAAATCCTGTTAATGGTCGTTTTAATTTGAGAATCAAGTCGAAAATGTCTCCATTAATTACTAACCTGGACTCTGGAGATGATAAAAGCTGGGCAATGACTTTCATGTTTGTCCGGACTGAGAGCCTGGGGTCGGGCTTTGATTACCTGAGATATCCCCCTCTGGAAAGTGGTAGGTTTCCTGTACCGTTAATTTCCAATATATATTATACGAAATTAGGATGTTTTGGGTTTTCACCTTTGTATTTGACAATTTTCGCAGCCCCTGATTGGAACTCTGATTCTCTCGATGAGGAAGCTATTTCCAGGATAGAGGCTTTCCTCGCTATTCCTGAGTAAGAGAGGGCCTGGCCTGCTAGTCTGGGCAGGGAATTATTGCCCCGATATATGAAGACTAAGCTGAGTGTTGTCAGGGTGCCCAAAGGCAAGCCTAGTTCCACTGCTCTTTCCTGTATGTTTTCTGGATGTTTCTGTGTTTGATTATTGTCTTGTTATGATTTATCTTCTCATATTCATGTCCATTCTTTATATATTCAGTGTTCAGGTCTTCTGCTAGGCTGGCCAGCTTTACTGCAAAAGATTTAAAGGCAGGGGTGGCTAGGATTGCTGAACAGTCCAAGAGCCAGGAGGCTAGTGGGAGTGATAAGACGCTTGACATTCTGGTTACTGATGTCCAGCCTCCTCAAGATCCACCCAGGCTAGTATCACCGGAGGTAGTCCAAGCTCCCAAAAGGAGGAGGGAAGATGTCATCCCTGAAGAGGAGGAGGAGGAGAAGGAGAAAGAGAAAGAGCCTATTCAGGCTCAACCGATCAGGAGTATCGGCGGTGTCGCTAGGATTGATGATATGGATCTTTGCCCGAGCACGAATAGATGAATTTTCTGCCAGGATGGGCAGCCAGCTTTTATCTGCTAATACCCTTGAGTCTTCTACTAGGGTGGTCTCTATCTTGACTTCCCTTGTGACAAAGGCTGCTGAACTTGCTTCTCAAGCTAAGGAGGTTAGCTATAAAGAGATATTTTATTTGTTGTGTGTTCTTTGTGTCACTTTTATATTTGGCTGATTGATATTATTTTTTGTAGGGATTGGATGTTGGGTTGCTCTCGCTTATCAACTCGGGGATGCCAGGCCAGGGTTTCTAGCTTGGAAGAGAAAGTGGATAAAGTTAACCGTGAGTCGCATACATCCAGGAGTAATGAGGTAGTGCTTCAATCTCGGTGGGGACAACTAGAGAGGCGTCCGGGTGCTATAGTTTGTGAGGTGGTCGCAAAAATCCGAGAAAATTTGTCGGGTAAGAGTTAGAGTCGTAAGGGAGGAGTTGGTGCTGAGAAGCAGGCTATGCAAGATCGGTGAAGAAAAATGAAGAGCTTGGTCTTTGAGAAGGAACTAGTGGAGGCGCGGCTTTGCCGATGCCGCTCAAAGTATTTCTTTGGGAAAGGTAGGGTTGATGCTATGAGGGATCCGATTCGATCGGGCTAATTGGGATCCGGACCGTGATGAGGCGGCTTTGGACGCCTTGATATCCAGATTTGGCCAATATGGGTCAAGAAGATGAGGTGGATTCTCCTCCTTCCAAGGGAAAATCTGGAGATCAGGAAATGGTGGATGGTTGTGAGTCGGTTACTGGTGAGAAACCTACTTAGTTTGGAGTTTTTTCTTTTTGTTTTGGCCCATCCAGGGGGGATGTTCCTGGAATGAATATTTAGGTGTTTTTTGGCTTATCCAGGGGGAATGTCCCTGGAATGGATAAATAGGTTTGTGGCGAGGCCAGCTATTTTTGGGTAAATAAATATTTGGTCTTTGTTTGTTCCTTTCTGTGTTTTGATAAGGCATTTGTAGTATTGAATGTCTTACTGGATCGCCGATTATCCCATTTGGATCGAGGCCGATTTTGTCTTGGATCCGCGATTTATTGTGTTATGGGTGGGTTTGTTGCACATGCCTGGGAGGGCTTACGTCCCTTGCACATGCCTGGGAGGGCTTATGACCCATCTATGTTATACAATCCGGGAATAGATTTTCCAGGTTTGTATGTTAAGTTGAGCTCGATATTTTAAGGCTTTTTTGCAACCTGAAAATTGGGTATCGATTGGATATCGGTGGGGTGGCCCCCAATCTTTAAAATTTGTTTTAAATAAAATGCAGTATGTAAAACAAGTATTGAAGATTCTACTTGGTAAAAATAAGTATAAGAATATTGACAAGCATTTGGGCACATAATAGAAGAAATTATATAAGGCATTTATTCATATAATGGCAAGTATCATACATTTAGTTTCACATCGGTCGCAAGAAATGTGAACACGAAAATTATACCGGACCGGGAGATATATTCTATATGTGAAATAGTTTTAAGTGTGCAATATTCCAAGCTCTTGGGATCATTTCTCCGTCCAGGGTTTGTAATCTATAAGCTAGCTCACGACCGACTATTGAGTCAATTAGATAGGGACCTTCCAGGTTGGGGCCAATTTGCCAAAGCATTCTTTTCTTTTGTGTTTTGGAAGACTTTCCGAGGACAAGGTCTCCTACCCCGAATACCCGGCTTTGAGTCTTGTTGTAGCTTTTTGCAACTCTTTCCGATATCTTGCCAATCTAATCTTGTGCATCTCTTAACTCTTCCGTTAAGTCCAGTGTCCTCCATCGAGGTATATTGCTTGTTATTGTGTTCAGCCGCATCTGGTGATGGAACGTCGACCTCACCGGGATTATCGCTTCATATCCATAGACCAAGGAGCGGGGGTTTGGCCTGTGGATGTTTTAGGCGTGGTTCTATCGGCCCCAAAGGACCGGGGGAGCTCTTGACCCATCTACCTTTCCTTCTTTCCAGTTTCTTCTTTATGCGGTGATTACTACTTTGTTCTTTGGATTCTCGCCTCGACCGTTAGCTTTTGGATATCCTGGCGTGGAGGTTACCAGGTCGATGTTCCATTGAGCACGAAGGTGCTTTGTTCTTTTTCGAGTGCGTGCCATTGTCACATACTATTTCAGAGGGGATGCCATATCTACATATGATGTTGTGTTTGATGAATGCTATGACATCCTTTTCCTTGACTTGCCTGTATGAATCAGCTTCTATCCACTTGGAGAAGTAATCAGTCATGGCTAACATGAAAACTTTTTGTCCGGGTGCTTGGGGAAGTTTCCCTACTATATCCATGCCCCACTTCATAAATGGCCAGGGTGTGGATATGGAATGTAGTTCCTCAGATGGTTGATGGATATATGGTCCGTGAATCTGACAAGCTTTACATTTAGAGCTAATCCAGGCAATCGGCCCTCAAGGTGGGCCAATAATAGCCTGTTCTGAGTACTTTGCTTGCCAGGCTTCTTCCACCTTTATGATTTCCACAGTATCCTTCATGGATTTCTGATAATATCTGCTCAGCTTCTTGTGGCTCCAGGCATCTGAGGTATGGCCCAGCCTGCGATTTCTTAAAAAGCACGTTGTTAATAATGGTATATGAAGCAGCTTTTATTTTTAGTGCTCTAGCATCTTGTTTATTTAGAGGAAGGATTCCCTGTTGTAGCCAGTCATAGTAGGGTTTTATCCAAGAATTAGCAACATAAATTGGAAAACTTTCATCTTGTTTATTTATTGCAGGTTCCAATAAATGTACGATGGGTATTTTGTCGAAGTCAAGGGGACTGAAGTTGGATCCTAGGCCGGCTAAGGCATCGGCCTGGGTATTCAAGTCCCTGGGAATTTGGTCAATATTAAAATTGCGGAATTTTGCTTTTAAAATTTGAACAATTTCCAAATAGAGTATCATTTTTGAGTCTTTTGCAGTATATACTCCGTTTACTTGGTTGGAAATAAGAAGGGAATCAGTACGTACCTTTAGGTTTTGCACACCAAGGTCAATACATACCTTTAATCCAGCTATTAGGGCTTCATATTCTGCCTCGTTGTTGGTAGCCTCAAATGCACAGCTTATAGCCTATACTATCTTATCCCCCTGTGGCGATTTTAGTACTACTCCCAGGCTTGTTCCTCTCATATTGGCTGCACCATCGACAAATAGGGTCCATTCTAGGTCTGTTTGGTCGCTGGTCAGTTTATTTACCTCTTTTATCAGGTCGGGTTCTAGGGTCGGACTAAAATCAGCCACAAAGTCTGCTAGTGCCTGTGACTTAATTCTTTGTCCTTGGTTCAAATGTTATGTTGTATGTGCTTATTTGGGTGACCATTTGCACATTCGTCCGGATAATTCTTGTTTCCTAAGTACAGACTTGATAGGAAGATTGGTTCTGACTATTATAGGGTGGCTTTCAAAGTATGGTCTTAATTTTGTGCAACACATAATTAAAGCTAAAACATATTTTTCGAGTAGGTCATACCTGATTTCTGCATCCAGTAGACTTTTACTTACGTAATAGACATGGTGTTGTTGTCCGTCCGCTTCTTTGACCAAGACCGCACCGACAAGAAGTTTGTGGACTGAGCAATGTATCTTTGTCGGGGTTCATCTTTTTGTCTGGTTTTGCCAAAGAAGGAGGAGAGGATAGATATGTTTTTAGGTCTTCAAAGGCAGCCTGATGATCAGGGGTCCATTAAAAGTCCTTGTTCTTCCTTAGCAGGTTATAGAATGATTTGCATCTTTCTGATGATCTTGAAATGAATCTGTTCAGGGCCGCTATTCTTCCAGTCAGCTTTTGTATGTCTTTGACCGTCTTTGGTGATTCTAGCTCCAGGATAGCTTTGATCTGTTCAGGGCTGGCTTCTATTCCTCTTTTTGTCACCATATAGCCCAAGAATTTGCCTGCTGAAACTCCAAAGTGGCATTTTTGTGGGTTGAGCTTCATATTGAATTTCTCCAGTATTTGAAAGGCTACTTCCAAGTCTTTGACGTGGTCTTCTGCCTTTTTTGACTTGACTACCATGTCATCTATGTAGACTTCCATGGTATCTTCTATTTGGTCTTTGAACATCATGTTGACTAGCCTTTGATAGGTTGTTCCTGCATTCTTCAATCCAAAGGGCATAGCAAAGATAACAATATATTCCTCTCTCGGTGATGAAAGTCGTGCTTTCTGGTCTGCGGGGGTGCATCTTTATTTGATTGAATCCATTGGAGGCATCCATGAATGTTAGCATCTCGTGCCCTTTGTGGCATCCACCATTGCATCGATGTGTGGCAGGGGAAATGGATCTTTTGGGCAGGCTTTGTTTAGGTCGGTGTAGTCTACACAGACTCTCCATTTGCCGTTTTTCTTTTGGACGACTACTACATTTGCAAGCCAGTCGGGGTACATTACTTCCCTGATCATTCCCATGTCCAAAGAGCTTGTCAACCTCTTGGTTGATGATTTCATGTCTCTCTACAGCAAATTTTCTCCTCTTTTCTTTGACAAGGCTTAAATGATTTGTCAATATTCAACTTATGAGTTATAACATCAGCATCTATACCAGTCATATCAAAATGTGACCAAGCAAAACAAGACATTTTAGTTTTGAGAAAGTCGACAGATTGGTCCGACTGAGTCCGGGTGCATCCGACCCTACAAGTACTTTCTGTCGAGGTAGTTCGGGTCCAACATGACCTCTCCTGTTTCCATCTGTGATTGTGCAATATACTCTTCCCTGACAGGTGACTTTAATTGCTATGCAAGGGACTTACCTGACTTTGAGGGTTTCAAAGCCCGAGTGTAACATTCCCGAGCCGTCCCTCTGTTCTCCCCGATGGTGGTTATCCCCATTCGGTTAGTATCTTCACACATTGATGGTATGTTGACGGGATTGCTTTGAAATTGTGGATCCATGGCCTGCCCAGGATTACATTATATGAGGATAGGCAATCCATTACTCCAAATCTTTCATATGAAGCCACGCCTTCCACATAGGTTGGCGGTGATTTCTCCAGGGCATTCTTTGTTTCTCCATGAATCCAACCAGACGCTGGATTTCTTGATGATCTTTCCTTCATCTATCTTCATAGCTTTGAGGACGTCAAGCATCACCAAATTAATTGAACTGCCTCCGTCTATCAGGATTCTTGATACTTTAGCTGTGCCAATTTGCATGGTGATTACCAAGCTATCATGGTGTAGATCCGATACTCCCTGCAGGTCTGAGTCATCAAAAATGATAGCAGGCAATGACTTGGACCTTGAAGGGGGCTGCAGTCTGGATTCCCTGGATATTCTTTTGGCAGCTGAGCTAGTCAGACCACAGATTTCTGATCCTCCATTTATGAACTTAACTTCATAGATGGGGGGAGGAGGAGGAGGATCTCTACCGTTCCCTGGATCTCTCTTGTTTTGTCCTTCATCTTTGTTCTTTGGTTGCTGGATTAAGTCCTTTAAAAAGCCTTTCTTTAGGAGATATGCCACCTGTTTCCTGAGTTGGATGCATTCTTCTGTGGTGTGCCCGATGTCCTGATGGAAATCACACCATCTTGTTGGATCTTTCTGGGGTTGTCGACTTCTTGGGCCATCTGACTGTATCTCCCAGGCTTTCCAGGCGTTTGATTAATCCTGCAGTATTAATAGAGAAGTTATATTCAGGAATAGTTGGTAGGTTAGAAAGGTTACCTTTGTGTTCTTGTGCCATGTTGAATTCAGATCTTTCAGGCCTGGAATAGGGTGCTGATCTGGGGTTGCCTCCTTTCTGGTAGGAGCTTTTCCTGTTAGTGTGTCCATAGCCTTGCTTTCCTCCGGATAAGTTCGTTCTGAAGTTGAGATCTTCTTCCAATCTGACATGCTCTAAGGCGATGGATTGAACAGTGGCAAAGGTTGGGCATGCTTTCTTGGTCAAGTCTGCATAGATGTCACCGTCAGCGGGACTCCTTGCTCGAAGGCTTCTACCACTGTTTCTTCATCACACCTGGGAATGGCCACCTTCTCTTTGACAAATCTGGCCAGGAATTCTTTGAGAGATTCTTCAGGGAGTTGCTTTACCCTGAACAGGTTACTGGGTCTTTTGGCCATGTCTCTGCTGCTTGCGAATTGTTGATTGAAGGCAATGATCAATTCTGCAAAATTCTTGATGCTTCCATTTGGGAGATTAATGAACCATTGCAATGCTGCTCCGGTAAGGGTTGTACCAAAGCCTTTACACATGCAGACCGCCTGAGTTCACTGGGTATTGAGGCGACTAGCATTTTTCGTTTGAATATAGCAACGTGATTTTGTGAATCAGAGGTTCCATCATAAGTTCTCATGGATGGAACGGTGAATTTCTTGGGGAGATCAATCTTTGCAATTTCATCTGCAAAGGGTGAGTCAGCAAAGCTGTCAATTTCTACTTGACCACGGTCAGTACTCAGGGTATATTTTCTATTTTGTTGTGGAGTTTTTGGATTTCCTGAAGCATAGCCATCATTATTGCTGCTTCAGTTTTGTTTGTTTCATCATTGGGAATGGTTGGGGTACCGGATAAAGTATCCTTCTCCGGGGTTCCAAAATTGGAGAAGTCAATGTTTTTGATAATGGATGAGAATAGGGTTCCTGGTTCGAATCTGGTCTTAGAGCCCGAAGCCTGATTTTCCAATTTTTTCCTCAGGCTAGACTCAGATTCCTTCAGCCTATTGATTTCTGCTTCTGCTTGGGCTGCCTTCTCTTGGGTTGTCTCCAATTCTTTGATTTTGGCCAGGGCAGCTGCTAATTGTTGTTCTGGGGTGAGTTCCGCCATTTTTGTGTGTGAATGTTAAATGAAAAAAATGATAAAGGGATTTTTTACTGATTGAAGAACTAGATGCCCCACGGTGGGCGCCAATTGTTTTAGCAGGATTTTCCCTGAATGGGTCCGGCTTAATTAAAGAGTGATCTGGGTATCTAGTTTTATAAGTTTGGAATATTTTAAATAAATAAGAAAGAACGACTAAGTATAAAGAATAGAGTTTGTATTATTTTGATAAGCTGAGTACAATCTTGCGTGTGTAGTTGAATAATCAGGAATAGAAACGAGAGATAAAGTGTAAATAATTGACTAATAATGAATGATCTTACAAATGTTAGATTCTGCTATATATAGTTTTCTAAATATTAACGTTACAATGATTTCAAAGTCCCTCCCAATTGTAGGAGCTGTTACCTGATTAATAGGGCATGCTCCCTATTAATCCGCTTGACTTATTCAACTTGTTACCAACCTTCAACTCTTTCTCCTTTACCCGTCTTGATTCATGGACGATTTAGTTTTATAATTGGACTTGGTCTTCCTTGAGAATAGGACACGATTATTCACTCCCTATAACTGCATTTCTTGTTTATCTTCTCAATCCAGCCCGCTTTAATACTCTGCCAGGCTATTATGTACTTATCATTAGGCTCCTCTTCCAGGATTCAGTAACCTGCTTGCTATAATATTCTTCAACAGCTAAATAGTAGTTAGATTTTTCCGGTCCATGGATGCCTTAGTCAGCCTAGTTGGGTCAGGCCAGATAAGAGTCAGGCCAGGCTAAACTGGGCCTAACACTTGGTTTATCAGGAATTGTGATGCAAGTAAACGGATGGCTCTTTTTCCTCTTGTATCAAAGTTGGGAGGGAATTATTTTTTGGTTTTGTAATTGAGGATGGCTTGATACCAAGGTTCGACATGGTTTTCCTCGTCGTTGTTGATGGCGCAGATGTGCACTGGCTCGCTCCTTTTTTTGACACATAAGGGCATAGATGTCATGTCATCGGGTATGTTGACAAGCGCGGCAAATTTCGCTAGGGCATCGGCGAATTGGTTTTCTTCCTGTGGCAAGTGGAAGTAGTTGATTTGGTCAAAGAATTCGGCCTCCTCGTTAATTTTTACTTGGTATGGTGCTAAGCTGTCGCTTCGGATTTTCCATGATCCGGACACTTAATTGACGATGAGTGAGGAATCGCCGTGGACTCTCAACCTCTTGATGCCAAGTGTTATGGCTGCTTGTAGGCCGATGAGGCATGCTTCGTATTCGGCGACATTGTTGGTGATGGCAAAGTCTAGTTTGACTGAGATCGAAACGTGTCCCCCTTCTGGTGCTATTAGAAGGATTCCTATCCCGAAGCCTCTCAGGTTTGATGCACCGTCGAAGTATATCTCCCATGCATCGGTGTCGGCACAGAGGTTGTCTTCGTCAGGGATTGACCATGTGTTGGTCATTGGATCCTCGTTGATGGGATTTTCTGCTAGGAAATCGGAAACTGCCCTTCCCTTGATAACCTTGAGGGGTATGAATTTGAGGTCAAATTCGGATAGCATGAGTGTCCACCTGGATAACCTTCTGTTTAGCATGAGCTTTTCGAAGATGCATTTGACGGGGTCCGTCTTGAAGTAGATGTGAACCGTGTAGCTGCGCATATAGTGCCGCAGCTTCTTTGTTGACCAAAACAGGGCGAGACATGTCTTCTCCAGTTGGGTGTACTTGGTTTCGTATTCAATGAACTTTTTGCTGATGTAGTAAATGGCTCGTTCTTCGTCGTTGACTGTTTGTGCTAGCATTGCTCTCATGGCCGTGTTGGTGACGGTCAGGTATAGGGATAAGGGAATTCCCTGCTGAGGCGGCATAAGGACAGGGGGTTTGGATAGGATTTCCTTTATCCTGTCGAAGGCTTTTTGGCAATCTTTGTCCCACTCGGTGTGATCGGTAACATGGAGCTTCTTGAAGATGGGTTCGCAAATCATAGTAAGTTTGGTTATGAAGCGGCTGATGTATTAGACTTGACCGAGAAATCCCAGAATCTCCTTCTCGTTCTTAGGCCGAGGCATTTGTTGGAGAGCTTTGATTTTGGTGGGATCGATTTCGGTGCCTCTTTTTCTAACGATGTGTCCCAAGAGTTTTCCGAAGGTGACCTCGAATGTACACTTCTGAGGATTTAGTCTCATGTTGTATTTTCGTAGGCGAGCGAAGAATTTTCGAAGGGCGCTGATGTGGTCGTCTCGCTCTTTTGATTTGACATCATGTCATCGACGTATACCTCCCACTTCTTTGTGCATCATGTCGTGTAGGAAACTAGTGGCGGTTATTTGATAGGTTGCTCCAACGTTGATTAGGCCGAAGGGCATGACAGTGTAGGAATACACTACTACAGATACAACCTATAACAACGGTCAAAAACCGTTGTTATATAAAAAAGCGGACGTTGTTAAAGCGTCCGTTGTAAAAGGTTTTAACAACGGTTGGTTTTCTTAAGGAAACCGTTGTGAAAAATATTAACAACGGTTTTAAGTATAAAAACCCGTTGTGGAAAGTGTGACTCAATTTTGGGGGGGAAAGTTATAACAACGGGTTGTTTGTAAATAACCGTTGTTGTTTGTTCTTAAAAAATAAAAAAAAAAAAAAATTAAATATTACTAGCTATAAATATTAAAGCATCCTTTACTAACATATTAAAGCATCCTTTACTAACATTCATTAATTGAAACAACATGGCAATGAACCCTAATTTTATCAACAACGAAGAATGGCTTACACAAACGATTGAAGATGATGGGAAGGTTCTCGTCGGGCTTCCCGCCGATCAACACCCATTAATCAAAGCATCCCTTGAACATCAACGGAATTATTGGATTAAGAGGCGTGAAGCAGTCCGGCTTGTCAACAAAGCCTCATCATCATCATCATCATCATCATCATCTTCATACCCTCGTCGGCCTGTTACTCGCAACTTGGCTGCAGCCAGAGATATGTTGAGTTGTACTCTTCCAACCTTATCTCCACATGCAAGTCGTGTGTAACACCCCGGTTTATAAAAGAAGTCCTCGTCAAGACATTCCCTAATAAAACGGACTGTTACCATCTCGGTTTCCCGAGGTAGTGAATAACAAATTAAACTCCAAGGCAATTTATATAATATTTTAACTTAATTATTACAAATCCTCTTTTCAACTCAAATTACAAGAACTGACATAAATAAAAGTGAAAGTCTTCTAGATGATGATCTAGCTACTAAGTCGTCTGATCCAATGTCTCACGCCCATCCTGCTCCCGTTCTATCTCTTAAACCTGTCAAGTCTGCTCCCCATAAAACGGTTCATCACAGGTGTTCACGAATACACAGGGTCAACCACGAGGTTGAGTAGGGAAAACAATAAAACAATAAAATATGATATGCATGATACTCCGTCACCTCCATCTCCATCTCAACTCATCACACACATCTCATACCCGAACGCCCATGACCATACCGATCCCGGTAGACTATATATCGACCGAAGCCTATCTCGCACCTCAACGGTGAGGACACCAGGCAAGTCCTGCAGAACCCGCCTGGGCCTTATCACAACATCACATCGTATCTCAACATCGTCACTCCTACACCATCCTCCAACTCCAATGCATATGAATGCTCAAAAGAAATTGATGCAACATGATATATATATAAATAAATGAACTGATAAATCACAAAAATCATGCCAGTTACCCGATGTCGTGATATCATACTCAATACGATCAAATCAGTCAATCACCTTCCCGAATATAAATGATAACGTAAATCAACAACCAGGAATCCAGTCAACACAATTCAACAACGATAATAGAGTAAGTGTATTTCCCTACCTCAAATGCCAGCAATTCCAATTAAGCAGTTAAGCAGTCCAGAAAGTAAAGCAATGCATTTGATTATCGATCCTTCACGAATCCGTCACCTAAAACAATTATGATATTTATAATTACTAACTACTAAATATAGCAATCTCCCAAAATAGAAGCTTTCCCGAAATACTATCCCGACACCAACTTATGCCCAACTGATAGCTAAAATAACCCGATTAGTATTTGACCCAACTTCCCAAAATAGAAGGTTACTAAAGTAGAATTTCATAGAATGGAAACTTTCCCGATATAGCAGCCTTTTCATTTTAACAAACCCGTCTCAAAAATCCCGTTTCTAGTTAATTAATTATTATTTTATTTTAATTAACTCGGAACTTAAACCAACACGATAATTTAAACGAATTATACGATTTAAGAAAACCCGCATCCAACATAGAACAACTCAAACAATCCCGACTCAAAACCCATCTCTAATTATATTAAATAACTCGGGAATTAAATTGAATAATTTATTTAGAAGACTCGGGAATTAAATTAATTAATTACGTATATGATCAATTAACGAATTATATTAATTAAACTATGAAAATCCGTTTCCAAAAAAACAAACACAACCCGTCCTCACACTACCCATACTTCACTCTCGCCCACACCCTTAAACCGCCGCCTGAACCACCCCGACAACCACCAGCCGTGGTCCCCACTTCAACCCAGCCACCAACAACCCAGCCCCACTAGGTCGATCGTCGTCACGGCGAGGTGAACCACGGCCGTCAACTGACCTGGTTCAACACCGAGCCTCACCAAACACCTCCATTTCTCTCCTGACCACCACCGCAACCCACAACTACCCCCTGCCAAACAACCACCATTCGACTCGCCACCAACCCACGCACCCAGACACCACAGCACCACCGTTTCGACCTCCCCCTAGTCCACGGTGGTGCCACCCAAAACCTACCCACCCAAAAACCCGTCTGAAACCATACACAAACCCGTTTTGACCACCCCTATCGCTGCCGCCTTTCACAGCCACCATTACCACCCAAAACCACCTCGACAACCACCACCCCTTTCGTCCCTTACCACTCTACCCATATACCCCTTCAACAACCACCCTTAACAACTCCCTAAGACACACAACCACCAACAAAACCCGACAGAAAATACGAAACAGAGGAAAGGAGTTAACTGCTTACCTTTCCGCCACCACAACGGCCACCACGGCCACCCACAGTCGCCGTCATTCGCCCCTAGCTCCTCCCTGCTGCACGGTCACCACCCAGGCTCACTCTTTCTCTCTCTTTATCCGCGAAATCTGAAGTTTTGGTGTTGGTGAAGGAGGGAGGCGTGAGGGAGGCAGATTGAGGGAAGGATTAGGGTAGTGATTAAGTTAATTAGGTTTAGGGTTAGGGTAATTAGGTTTAAATGGGCTTTAGGGTTTAATTGGGCTGAACAATTAATGGGCCATATAAAACCGTCTTAAATAACTTACGATAGCTTAATGTAATTATCGACTCAACAATTACCCGACTTAATTAATATTATAAAATGTATAATAAATAATATTTAATAATATTCATTTAATTTATAATATAAAAATACGGGGTATTACAGTCTTTCCCCCTTAAAATGAACTTCGTCCCGAAGTTCGCTCCCATACCCAAACCTCAAGATGGTATTGTATATCGTACCTACGGACGTCACGCATTTCTAACACGGTTAACACACACTTTTGACACATCAATTAACAGAACAAATACGGAATGTTACATTCTTCCCTCCTAAAAGTAAACTTCGTCCCGAAGTTTTAACTCATCTTCACTTAGCCCAACTAACTATAACTAATAACTTCTTGAGAACCCAAATGTATAACAACTAAATATTCATCTGAGAACACCGTCATCTTCCATCTAAATTCCGATCTCAAACTCAAGTAACTCAATAATCATGGTCGCACTGGACCGCAAATGTAACTCGGCACAAGGCCCCACAACTCAAAACTCAATACCAGTAGTTTAATCACACTCTCCTTTTACACATCAACCAACTAACCGAAGTAAGGTCAAAACATATAGAATTCATTTACATAGGTACCCCACAACTAAACGTCAACTTGGTCAACTATAACCTACAAACAAGTGCAAATTAAGCACCAAGATTTTACACTCCTACCCAACTAGAAACATGGTTACGTCCTCGTAACCTTCATTATTATACCAAAAGATCTCAACTACTGCTATCAACTAAAAGAGGATAAAAGATTCACAACTCACGTTCAAATTAATTAATCCCTACCAAGGACAATCAACATACAAGTTCTCTCAAGGAGGCTACCGTTACCAGTAACAATCATTAGTAATTATTCATTTGACCAATCATTGTAATCTCATACCTTCGAAACATAGGGGGTCAATCACTTAAGAAAGAATTAGGGTCAACACTTTGATAAATCGATTTATGAAATTTTTTTTTTTTTTATAACCTAATAGATCCAGTCTAACTTTGCTTTATATAATGGTACAGGTTTAGGTCAAGACGCAGAATCATCAAATGAAGACAATCAGTTTGGCAGTACTTATCAGCCTAGAAATATTTTAATCCTTATAACAAAAGGTTTGGTATATTCATGAATGACGAATGCACCTTGATTAAACAACGATATTGGAAAGATAACATACAAGACTATCATGCATAAAATTTCGTTCTTGGTGTTAAATTATATTTAGACTGTACCCAACACATTGTTTAAAGATTAGATGTATTTAACTACACAAATTTTACAAATATTCATTATATGTTATGCTAATATCAACTTACCATGTTACACATAATTCACTTAAATCACCACATTACATTTCCCGTTTTGACACTCGTAATTAACCACAACCCACCAATACGCTATATGAACGAACAACATGACTAAATTATCCCACTACTTATGACTCCGTTCTAGTTTCATTCCTCCAGACTAGCAATTATCATGGACACCTACAATCAGATACTGGCTGGAAATCTCATTCCGAATTTATTCTCATACGACAAAATTTAACTTTATTTTCAAAACTTTTACTTTCATACTGAACGGTGAATAACTTTCCTAACATAAATCTTATAACAGGGCCGTCATAGAATCCACTTACAAAATTTACTACGAAACCCAAAATCGATAAACTTAATTCAATTCCTTTAGACAAAACGAGCTTAGGTGTCGACTCATATATTATAATTTACAGGTTCATCTTATTCATTTCAGTCCTATCTTTACTAATGCATGACTATTACCTCAATCATCAGGATTTTAGTTGCACTTCTTTACTCAGTTATATTCACGGCTCAATTAAACGTAACTATAACGACTATCATTGGAACCAATGCATATCATGTGAATCATAAAAGGGTTATCCATTATAATTGCCAATATAATTATCATAAACACTTTTTATTAAAATATAATTGATAGTAACGACTCGAGAATATAGATATGTCAAATGTCGTGTTATATCAAACAGTTTCCTTTATATCACACCCATACAATTACAAGAATCGCTTTAGTATTTTATGATAATATAATAACGAACATATCCAATAAGAAATAACACACTGTTTATTATCGTGTCATAGGTTTAGGTTCAATTGAAATCATTTAATGCGATGAAGTTAATAATTATAACTATGGGCACACAACTCATATGAAAGACATTAGAACTCAGATGACACCCTACACGTGTGCACATTTAGACACAATCATTACTACCACCCATGTGTAAACTTTTAAACATAACTATTATAATTTTCATGCGAGTATATTAGAACAATCAATTAACTTTTAACGCCATCAACTTACAAAGATATGACAATATTATTTTATATTTATATATATCCGACCACTATGCAACTGTTATGGACACACCAGAGATATTACAACATGCCAAATGTATTTAACGTATGCAAACAACTGGACTCGTATAAACATTTCACTCTTGATTAAAATCAATTAAAGCTATTAAATTTTACTCATACTATCATGCCGACAATGTTATCAGCTAAGTTTTAATTTTATCACTTGTTAAGATACCTAATTACTGAACATGCGTGCTACTATCGTCATATAAAATATTATGAATTCACATTATTAAAGCTCATGAATTAACCAAACAATTGTATGAAAACTCAACCTAGAATACACATTTTACAAGTCATGATTCACGTTGTAATTTTCAAAGATCACGATTAAATAACCGTTCGGTTAAAACTTGATTCATATTATTTTTATAAAACACAGAGAGTTAAAAACACAGGGAAAAAGAATTAGGTTTAAGGCACACGAATTCCATTTTTAAAGAATTTTACAACTTAGTTGGTCCAAACAAACATGTGACAGCTATTGGTCCAAAACTTGGTTCAGATTACAAAATTTATTATTTAATATTGAAACATCAAGATTTTTCGTGGCTTATTAATTTGAAAATATATGCGAATCTTCCGATCGATAGAGTTGGAATTATGAGAAAATTATTAATACAATTTAAATGAGGATTTTTACAAAATCGTTGGTCAAAACGTCACCGCACAGGAACTTCCTAACCACAACCTACTAAAATATTTATTACTCCTAATCCGTATATCATATAAGCATGAAACCGACGCCAAATGAACACTAACTCACGAGGCTACCTCTCATAAAATTTTTATCCCTAGGCAATAAACAGAAAAGAAATGGCAGTAAGGTCAATTAAAGAGTAACATCAACCAAAACGAGTTTTTATCACTAAGTCATTCATTTTCTATGTTTCAAATTCTTATAACTATACTATCGATACTAATCCATCCTAGAATCCCTTCGCATCTCGATCTACTCCGTACATCTAATCACGATTGCTATGACTATAAACGTGCAATTCAATAGTGTTTCTAATTACTATCACAATACTATACTAGCATGGCTTTGGGATCACATAACCGCATATTACTTAGTCATAGTAGTGCTATCAACACATCATTCATACCAAATACTTACCGTAGCATTGTCCTGCAGAATGGTTAGAATATATCGGTTTCAAATTATACATCAACTCTTTTATGCAATAATCAATGTATCAATCAATTAACACTTAGGCAACGATATATGAATTTCCTGTTCATCCTTAAGCAACTATTCTACCCTTTCTCTCGTATACACTCATGGTTTCCGGTTCAACTGAGAGGACCACTAGTTCGGTGTGAGAGGGCCCCTAACTCATACCTTACCGTAGTGTGCTCCTAACAGTTCTATCCCGGGGTTCATTTTATTTAGACACATCCTAGGTTCATTGGGCTCTTTGGTTTAGGCCTGAGGATCGTTCGCTCTGATACCACTTTGTAACACCCCGGTTTATAAAAGAAGTCCTCGTCAAGACATTCTCTAATAAAACGGACTGTTACCATCTCGGTTTCCCGAGGTAGTGAATAACAAATTAAACTCCAAGGCAATTTATATAATATTTTAACTTAATTATTACAAATCCTCTTTTCAACTCAAATTACAAGAACTGACATAAATAAAAGTGAAAGTCTTCTAGATGATGATCTAGCTACTAAGTCGCCTGATCCAATGTCTCACGCCCATCCCGCTCCCGTTCTATCTCTTAAACGTCAAGTCCGCTCCCCATAAAACGGTTCATCACGGTGTTCACGAATACACGTGGTCAACCACGAGGTTGAGTAGGGAAAACAATAAAACAATAAAATATGATATGCATGATACTCCGTCACCTCCATCTCCATCACAACTCATCACACACATCTCATACCCGAACGCCAAACCATACCGATCCCGGTAGACTATATATCGACCGAAGCCTATCTCGCCACTCAACAATTGAGGACACCAGGGCAAGTCCCTGCAGAACCCGCCTGGCCTTATCACAACATCACATCGTATCTCAACATCGTCACTCCTACACCATCCTCCAACTCCAATGCATATGAATGCTCAAAAGAAATTGATGCAACATGATATATATATAAATAAATGAACTGATAAATCACAAAAATCATGCCGCATTACCGATGTCGTGATATCATACTCAATACGATCAAATCATCAATCACCTTCCGAATATAAATGATAACGTAAATCAACAACCAGGAATCCAGTCAACACAATTCAACAACGATAATAGAGTAAGTGTATTTCCCTACCTCAAATGCCAGCAATTCCAATTAAGCAGTTAAGCAGTCCAGAAAGTAAAGCAATGCATTTGATTATCGATCCTTCACGAATCCGTCACCTAAAACAATTATGATATTTACAATCCCGACTCAAAACCCATCTCTAATTATATTAAATAACTCGGGAATTAAATTGAATAATTTATTTAGAAGACTCGGGAATTAAATTAATTAATTACGTATACGATCAATTAACGAATTATATTAATTAAACTATGAAAATCCGTTTCCAAAAAAACAAACACAACCCGTCCTCACACTACCCATACTTCACTCTCGCCCACACCCTTAAACCGCCGCCTGAACCACCCCGACAACCACCAGCCGTGGTCCCCACTTCAACCCAGCCACCAACAACCCAGCCCCACTAGGTCGACTGCCGCCGGCGAGGTGAACCACGGCCGTCAACTGACCTGGTTCAACACCGAGCCTCACCAAACACCTCCATTTCTCTCCTGACCACCACCGCAACCCACAACTACCCCCTGCCAAACAACCACCATTCGACTCGCCACCAACCCACGCACCCAGACACCACAGCACCACCGTTTCGACCTCCCCCTAGTCCACGGTGGTGCCACCCAAAACCTACCCATCCAAAAACCCGTCTGAAACCATACACAAACCCGTTTTGACCACCCCTATCGCTGCCGCCTTTCACAGCCACCATTACCACCCAAAACCACCTCGACAACCACCACCCCTCTCGTCCCTTACCACTCTACCCATATACCCCTTCAACAACCACCCTTAACAACTCCCTAAGCCACACAACCACCAACAAAACCCGACAGAAAATACGAAACAGAGGAAAGGAGTTAACTGCTTACCTTTCCGCCACCACAACGGCCACCACGGCCACCCACAGTCGCCGTCATTCACCCCTAGCTCCTCCCTGCTGCACGGTCACCACCCAGGCTCACTCTTTCTCTCTCTTTATCCGCGAAATCTGAAGTTTTGGTGTTGGTGAAGGAGGGAGGCGTGAGGGAGGCGGGTTGAGGGAAGGATTAGGGTAGTGATTAAGTTAATTAGGTTTAGGGTTAGGGTAATTAGGTTTAAATGGGCTTTAGGGTTTAATTGGGCTGAACAGTTAATGGGCCATATAAAACCGTCTTAAATAACTTACGATAGCTTAATGTAATTATCGACTCAACAATTACCCGACTTAATTAATATTATAAAATGTATAATAAATAATATTTAATAATATTCATTTAATTTATAATATAAAAATACGGGGTATTACATCGTGTCCTTGCATATATTCAATCTGTTATTGCAAAATATGAAGCCAATGACCCGGAAGTTAGCGGTATACCAGAGTGGCGTGATTGGTGGCAGGTTGAGAAGCGCTTTTTACGCTTAACCGGGGTTGTTCCGGCTTATTATACATCTTTTGATTTCGATAATTCTTTTGTAATGTATTTGGTTTAAAATTAAATGAAATGATCATTTTGAAAGTGTTGAGTTATGCTTGTTTGATTTGCTTCCATTTCTTCAACTCCATAGATCTATCAGTCATCATCAAGATCTGATTATGGCACAACTTCCTAACATATATGGCACAACTTCCTAACATATATATTAATTAAAAAACAACTCAACCCACACATTAGTATAAATACATTGCATTATCTCAACTAACATGCATTTCCATTATCTCAATAAATTCTCCAAACCCTAAATCGCTAAAACATGCTCGATCCGATCAAGGACGCCAAAGAAGATGGAAATGAAATAATTAGAAACACATACATGGAAATGAAATAATTAGCAGATCTTTGAACGGAACCTAATGGTCGATAAAAACACATACATTGAAATGAAATAATTAGAACAATAAAATAATGACGATGAAACAAACCCGATAATTACGTAACGTACGTAAAGAGACGATGAAATCAACAAAGGATTTGGCGAGAAGATAAAGCGACGATGAGAAAGAGAGAAAGAGACGATGAGAAAGTGTGTGTTTTGTGTTTGTGTTTGGCTGCTGCTGGGTTTGTGTTTGTGTATTAAGGTTTGTGTTTTGTGGTTGCAGCAGACTTGTGTTTGTGTGGTTTATAGTATGGAAGGTATTGACAACGGTTATTAAACAACAACCGTTGTGAAATATGTTTTAACAACGGTTATAAAAAACACCCGTTGTTAAATAAGTTTTAACAACGGGTTTCAAAAATAACCGTTGTGATTACTTTTCACTAACTTTGCGCCAATTTTGCGCCAAATTATTAACAACGGTTGTTCATGTGTGACCCGTTGTTAAAACGAATAACAACGGTTTTTATAACCATACCCGTTGTAATTGATTTTAGTAAAATTCGCGCCATACATTCTACAACGTCTATTGTGATTTTCGTGAATATTCGTTGTTAAAGGGGCGTTGTAGTTGCCTGGATTTGTAGTAGTGATATGTACCTCACTGTGTAGTGAACGCAGTTTTGTGCATGTCTTCTTCAGCCATTTTGATTTGGTTGTACCTAGCATACCCATCCATGAATGATAATAGGGCGTGCTAGCGGTGTTGTCTACCAAGATGTCAACGTGCGGTAGAGGGAAGTCGTCCTTTGGAGTTGCCTTGTTTAGGTCTCTAAAGTCGACGCAAACCCGAATTCTTCCATCTTTCTTCGGTATGAGGACTATGTTAGCCACCCAGTCAGAATATTCAGAAACTTTGATGAATCCAGCTTTGAATTGTTTGTCTACCTCTTCCTTGATTTTCAGGGCCCATTCAGGGGGCATGCGGCGCAACTTTTGCTTCACGGGTTTAGCTTCGAGCTTAATGGGTATCCTGTGCTCTGCAATCTCTCTGTCGATCCCAGGCATGTCTTTGTAGGACCATGCGAAGACGTCCTTGTATTCGTGCAAGAGGTCGATGAATTATTGTCTTTCCGAGGGGTCAAGGGTGGTCCCTACCCTAAGTTCTTGAGGTGTATTGTCGGTCCCTACGTTGATGGGTTCGGTCTCCTCAATGATGGGTGTTCTATGTTCGCGTTTGTCGAGCTCTTTGGCTAGGTGAGGTGGGTAGTCACTCAAGTCAAATTCCTCATATTCATTCAGAATTGCATTGCAGTTAGATTGAAACGAGTCGTAAGCAAACTTAGCATTCATTAAGTCGACCTGAGCGAAAAGCTCGGATAGGACAGACATCTCATGGGGAGTTAGAGGCGACGCAGTAGAGGAGGTGGCCCCTGGAACAAGCTCTAGGTTGCTACCTTCTATGGGAGTGGGGGTGACCTTAGTTGACTCAGCCTCTGAGACGGTCATAAGCTTGTGACAAAACAATGGAAAGGGGACTTTGCCAGGGATGTCGGGAGTGTTAGGACCTAAGACAGACTCTGACTCAGACTTGTCATCATACTCAGACTCAGACTCGGTCTCATCTTCACTTCCCTCCTTGAACATAGGGCCTTCTCCAGTTGTGATCTTGAGAACACAACATTGACGGTCGGTCCACTTGACAGTCTTCCTCCAGCCTTGGATAGTTTTTTCTGGGTTAGCATTATAGATCAAGGCAGTAGGGTCAAACTGGTTGTCTTTGAGAGCAATGTTTATGATGTCCTCGTAGTTGAGGTGCTTGATATTGTCTTCTCCGAAAAGGAGGCTCACAGCTCTCCCGTCCAGGCAAGGGGTCAATTCAGACTTGATCGATGCAGCATTGGTGTTGTTGTCAGGGATGAAATAGCAATCTTGAAAGACTTCTATACCCGGATGTTTGACCTTTGTTATGAGGTCGTAGGTTGACTTAGGAAAGCCGTTGTAAAGTTCAGACTCTCCCTTGATGATGAAATAGCCGCTGAGGGTCAAGTGGTAGGGGCGGAGGATGACTTCTTGCTTTTTACGCTTCCTTACGAGGAGACCCATTTCCCGGATGTCTTCATCAGTCAGCTCGTAGCCTAGTCCGAAAGGGATGTTGGGGACCTTGGCCTGTTTCAGGGGAGGCAAGGTGTTTTTCAGCGAGTTAAGAGGCATGCCCGGGAAGTACCCCTGGCGCATCAAGATGTGGTTGATCGTGAGGTTTGAGAATGGATCACAATCAAAAGGTGATGGTTTGTTGGTTAGGGCGTTCACGGCTTGGAATACTCACATTTCGTTGTCGACCTCTTCAATGAATTGAGAGGCTATCTCCTTTTTCATGAAAGCTTTGATCGGGAACGCATGAATTGTGATTGTTTTTCCGTTTAAGGGGACCCTGATTTTCTTGTGAAGGGTTCATATGACGGCTTTGGCAGCATGGATCCAGGGGCGCCTTAGAAGCATGTTGAATGATGCGTCGATGTCGACCACTTGGAAACTGGCTTGGCTCTCCAAAGGTCCCGTCTTGATGGTTAGGGTGATAAGACCTGCGACCTATCGGCGAGTGCTGCCGTAGGTGCGAACTCCTTGATTGGTCGGGATTAGGTCAGCTTCCTTGATCGCTAGTTGTGGACATGAGGCCACGGGGGCGCTTGGGAAACAAGCGTTTGCATTTGTGGAGTCGCCACCAATTTTTATGGGAAATTGGAACCGTTCGAATACTTCGTGTCATGTCAAGACACAAAGTAGTGACATGAACACTAAGCAATCGTTACCCTTAGCATTCTATGCCTAGAATGACTCTCGTGGATGCCAATGAACAAGGATGTTCACAGAGATCTGGAGTAAGGGGTGAGGGTACGTATGAGGAAGCTCTTTTGATCGAACACCTAATCCCGCCCGCCTCGATAGCGACCTCTACTAATGATTTGGGAAATCGTCTATACTTGATATATCGTCGATTATATGCATCCAATGCAACATCCAAGTTTTAATCCTAACATGTGAGAATTAATACTAAGTCGGTGAAACATGTAGTTTAGCATACAATTGGGTCGAATCGGGATTTAAGTTCAACTACATGTGAAGGCATACAAATGATACAATAAAAGAAATACAATAAATACAATAGAAAATTACAATAATTACAATGGATTTAGCGATTTATGTCGAAAATACCTTTAAAACGGATAAATTGAGAAAAAGAATAAAAGAATGAATTAACGAACAGATGATTAGGCGATAATACGGTTAATAATTAATTATACGTAGACTAATTAAACAGGTCAAGGCAGAACGGAAGTTCAGAGACAGAAATCAACCTGGAACAGGCGCAGCAGGACTGCGCCCTTTGGAAGAGGCGCAGCAGTTGCTGCGTCTGTTCCAAGGGTGAGTTCTGGCTGTGAAGCCGGAACTGCAAATTGTTAATATTAATTGGTGAATTTAATGGTTAATTGCGATATTCGACTCGGATGAAAGTGATTTAATGGATTAATTACATACGAATGAGTCATAAAAGCAATAAAACATGGATGAGACGGAATTAAGATGAATTATTTACATGAATGAAAGATTGATTAGCGACATAGGTGGACTAATTAGGTTAAACATGATGAATTAACGACAAACTAATGACGAATATGCGATGAATATGACGATAGACAGATGGAAATATATCAAAGGATCGAATTCCAGAAATTCAATATGAACGAATCGAATCTCTACAACCCGGATTGATTTTAATGACGAAAACCCGCAAATATTGGATTACTTGGGATTTAAGTCGGATTTAACGATGAATTACATGTTAATGATGATGAACGATATGTTAAATTGTCATGTTAATGAAATAAGAACAAACAAAGACGAGAGAAAACAAAAGGTGAGACCAACAGAAGACGACGGAAGAAGAAGAGAAGCAGGAACGGCGGCAACCTCAGGAAGAGGCGCAGCAAGTGCTGCGTCCCTTCCAAGAGGCGCAGCAGTTGCTGCGTCCCTTCTCGACGTCTGTCTCATGTTAATCCGTAAAAAAAGGGTTTAAACAAAGGGTTTTAGAAATCGGTTTTAATTATATTTTCGACATAAATCTTACAATATGATTGCAAAAATAAAGAACAATAAACAAAATAGGATTTACACCTTCAGACTTACATGTTTCACGAAACGAGATGAACTAAGTTTACGATTAGTGATGCACGACTCGAATGTAACGAAAGTGCCCTCGTAAGAGGAAAACGATTAAGATTAATTAAGTTGATTATGGTGGAGTTGGTCAAATTGGTCGGTCATGCAAAATGAGGCTGGTACTCAGAAGGATCCGAGCTTACGTGGTCGAATGTTCAAGCACGTAGACGCCAAAAAGTAAGAACGTGGTCTAGAATGCAAAGGGAGAAGAGAAGGGCGGACACTCGCGTGAGAAATATGTGAGACCGAAAGTCTCTATTTATACTAATCACGGAATTACGGTTTAGGAAAGGAGAGAAAGATCCGGAAACAACCGACTTAGGTTAAACACGGAAACTTGGACAAAAAGAAAACCTTGAGGAAAAGGTGCAGCAGGTGCTGCGTCCCTTGGAAGAGGCGCAGCACTTGCTGCGTCCTTTCCTAGCGGGTTCCTCCTGCGCAAGAAAGCATGTTTGATAGCCTGTCGTATTTTAGGCATAACTTTCTCTCCAAGACTCGGAATAAGGTGATTTTGGTGGCGTTGGAAAGCTAAGAAAGAGATCTAGAAATTTCTGAGAAATAGGCCTGACCCAAAAAAGTCGTTATCACCTCGTAAAATGAGCCTAAAGTTCGGGTTGTCATTTTAGCTAAATGAAATGCACATTTTGTAATGTAAACTTTTAGTTTAGCCTAATGAAGTGACATGAGACTCAAAATGAGATATAATCATGACATTTTATGACATCTTAACCTTAGGTAGACAAGCACATTGCTTTTGACTCGGGATTTGACGGTTTTAGGAAATGAAGACGATTTTTGACCCGGACTCCAAATGAACTCTAATTACTGCCAAAACGACCGTATCGGCACGTAGATGACAATTAAGAGGTAGACATAAATGTTTGAGCGACCACTTGATGATAAACTTATGAACTGTCACAAATCGTTCCGCGTACCAAACATGCGGCCCAATCATCACCGGGTGGTTTGCGGGAGGTGAAGAAATGAGGTGTCTACAGAGCCCCCACTTTGATGAGGCTTGGACAAGGCGAAAGTCAAAGTATAGACATCAGGTCAATCAAAGATTACAACCTGACGACTATGGAGACGCGAGGCGGCTCAAGGGGTCTGAGCCAAGTACCTGTCGTCGGGAACATTTTAGAGTCTCGTCGACTATCGGGAGGGTCGTTTAAAGTCCATTAGACTACGTAAGGAGGCTCGCCACCCATAAGAAGAGACCATACCCGAGATACCCCCGGGTGAAACGGATTGAAGACGTTTTGCAAAACTCTTTGGTCCAAGATAACTTGGTGTCCGAAGGCATTAGGGTCACAGGATTCTCAAGAAACTTCTTAATACTTCAAGGCTAACTCAAGGCTATCTCTCACCGAAGGACAACTCTCTCTAAAGGACCTGAAAGGGGACTTAATCGAAAAGGGGTTATCTCGAAGGTTCTTGAAAGGATTATCTCAAGTGTCTCGAAGAAATAAAGGATTATCTGAAGGGAGGAAGGCTCAAGGAAGGATTATCCCAAAGGTTATCTAAAGGGTTGTCTGAAAGATTAAGGTAAGTTTCTGAAAGATCTGAAGGGTTGTCCGAAAGATTAAGGTAAGTTTCTGAAAGATCTGAAGGGTTTATCCTGAAAAGAGTTATCTGAAAGATATGAAGGTTTATCCTGAAAAAGGGTTATCTGAAAGATATGAAGGTTTATCCCGAAAAGGGTTACCTAAAGGGTATATAAGGTTTATCCTGAAAAAGGGTTACCTAAAGGGATGAAGGATCGCCTGGGGGTATCTGCCTATCTCTGTCCTCAAGCAAACTCTCACTGGGGAATAAAACGATGATTTTGGGAGAAGACAGCAGGACACAGTCTGGAACTGCTGGGAGACATCTGCTTGCGTTCAGCTTTAAACAAATTCCGGAAGGATTTGGGGTCGATGTTGATCTCAATGTCTCGAGAGAGAATGACTGTCGGTAGTGAGCTCTCGCTGAGGGAACATAATCGGGAACTGATCTCCATGTCTCGAGAGGGAATGTCTATCTGTATACTCTCGCTGGGGGAACATAATAGAGGTGTGTCGAAACACCTGTCAAAGAATAATTGCTCGTTGTGGCAAGCGATGTCTTGATAAAGTACTGCTTCTGATACTTACCTGCATGGTTAGTAGCCACACAAGAATGCAATCTAATATATGCACGTAAGCGGTTATTACATGGACCTCGAATGAGGAAACCCATAGGTTTGCAAAAGTCGTTTCTTTTTAAAAGTTGTTTAAAACTTGTTCAAAGAAGTTTGTCGTTTGTAATGCGTTATGAATATTCAATGGGCTTTAGACACGTGACTGACGCGGCGCAGACCTACTAGGACACGACATATAGACTTAACTTGGACTGACGCAACACCGACTTAGATTTGACGCGACACAGGGATGACTTTGACAGACTTTGTTTAAGTATGCGCAACCCCTAGCCAAGTGTGGGTGACAATGCGTATCAATTCCAAAGGTATAAGAATTGCAAGAATGATGAAGGCATATAAAGCCAAGGCATGAGCCATAGATCATCTATCTACTAGGATTTCTTTCATCACCGTTTGCTGTAAAAGAGACCCCTCTTGAGGCACGATGACTTGGAGAATCGATCTAAGACCTTTGTCATTATCCGGACCGAGTACTGGCTAGACTTAGAGGAATAAAGGAAGGGTGGCATCTTGGAAGATAAGCCCCCAGGATGAGAAGATGACTCTGGACTTTGGTAAAAAGAGGCTGGGCGACAATAAGGAGCCCCCAGTATAGGGGTGTTGATTGTGGAAGGGATGTTAATTGAGGCTGGAAGGTTGAAATAGAGGTTGAAAGTTGATGGTTGAGGTGGTTGAAAGTTGTTAATTAGGATGGTTGATAATTGAGGTGGTTGAAAGTTGGGATGGTTGTGTCCTTGAGGACTGCCTACGTATTCACGTGAAGTGAAATCAAACCAGATCGTAGTTCTAAGGTTTTGTTAATTTTGTTTGGGTGTTGTGGTTGTATCCTTCTTGTGTAAGAAAGGACTGCCTACGTATCCACTTGAAGAGGTGAAATCAAACCATGCTCGTAGTTCAAGTGTGTGCCTAAGCTATGTTGTTAGGACCTTAAAGTGCAGGGGTCAGGAGAGTATATTCCTTTGGTGACTCGAAGAATCGATTTGAGATAACTCCCTCTGATCATAGATCAAAGAGGTATAACTGATTTTGTAAAAAATTTCCTTGTTATGTGAGCACACTTAAAAGTGGACCCTAAGGATGGTATGGGAATGTCCCGTTCTAGCTAGCAAAGTATTTGAAGACTCCGTGTTTGGGTCAAGATGAAACTGGATTGGATATCCGGAATGTGGAGCTCGGTAATAAGAGGCTTTGATGAGCAAATATCGGAGCTTGATTTTGTGGAGTTAACGCTTGATGGGGTTATGGCTTGTAATGTGGCTTGGAAAATAGAGTCTCTTGGCTTGATGTAGCCTGAGCACATAAAGGTAGGTTAAAATGACGTGGGATCAAGTTTCGATGTCTTGGCCCTAAAAGATGGGTATATTTGACGAGTTTTAGAGGATTCTCAAAATTCCCTAACTATTTCCCTGTAAACGGTCTCGAGAAGGACTTAGGGTGTGTAATGTGTGAAAGGCTAAGTGAGGGTGCTAGCTAACCATCTTCATTGATGTCTTGATTCTATATAGACTTCAACAGTATTCCGTTAGCATTTGATTTCATATTCGTTCTTGATTCAGACTCAGATTCTTGGTCTGGAATATATTTCGGATTTTTGCTCGGATTCTTGATTCAGGTTTTTGAGGATAATTTTGACTTTGGATATTGACATTGACTTGCTTGATCGAGCCTTCTTATTTCAACTATTTCATCTTGGATATTGATCTTGATCATTTCTCTTGAATGAGCCTTTGTCTTTGATCATGGCTCATATCATCTTGGATTTGCTTGCTACCATGGATTTAGGTTAGACTAGCACCTTGGGTGTGAAACGGGTTGGTTTTCAGTAACACGGGTTGTTTATTGTGGGGAATGGGCTTGTCTTCCGTCATGGATCGTTAACAAGGGAGATGGTCTAGATTTGTCCTAGAATCTCTTGAGATAGGCTCGTCCTAAAATAGGGTATAGTGAGTTTTCTATTGCCAGACATGGAATAGGTAAGGAAAGAACATGGAGTTTCACGTCCTCTAAAACATAGAATGGAACATCATTTAAGTGCACCCACATCGACTTGGAACGTGTGGTTGTTGTTCGTTTTAAAATGTCTCAAATCAATTCTTGTTGTCGCGGGAAATGGTAAAGGAGGAGATAGGATAGAATATGTGGAGTGAAAATCATACTTTTATTGAAATGAATAATAAATGTTTTTAACATAGACTCGAAAAGACATGTGACTCGTGGGACAGCCCCCAGGTTGTCACTGGGAATGAAAATGGACACGAAGAAAGATACTAGAACAATTGGGGAAAGAAAGCCTAAGACTCGGACTGACCCGGACTTTGACTCGGTCTTAGATCTGGACTAGTAATCATCGGCCCATGCTTGAACATTTTCTCTTCTAACAACTGGCTTCGTCATCTGGCTTTGAGCATTCACCCATTTGAGCACCTCATCCTCATCATTGGGAACATTGGAAGGATAACAGTCAAGAAGAGTTCTTGATAATTGGTGTATCCATGAGGATTGCCTAAGCTACCTTGTGGGTTAAAGGTTGAAAGGGACAACCTCCCGCTTTCGATCATATCTTGAATGACGTTTTTTAATTTGTAACATTTCTCTGTATCATGCCCTTTGCCTCTATGGTATTTTCAGTAGGCATTCTCATCCCAGAATTTGGATTTTTTATCTGGGTTAGGCGTAGGACCGATAGGCTTCAACATTCGTTGTTCCATGAGTCTCTGAAAGGCATCGGTGTATGTAATACCAATGTTGGTAAATTTCCTAGGAGGTGTGCCCTTATTTTCGGAAGCCTTTGTAAATGACCTTGGAGGGTTGTTAGGTTTCTTTGACGAAGGGTTCATGAGGTTGCCTTTGTTAATTTTTATTCCCGGATGAGAAGAACTAAGAATATATTGTCCATTTATTGCTTTAGGACTATTAGGTTGAGGGTTTGTCTTAGAACTTTTCATCTTGAAAGACTGGGTCTCGAGCTTCTTATCCATTCCAGCAAATTGATTCCCCATGTTGGAAAGCCGAGAGTTTAGATTATCAATGGCTCCCTCTATCTTGGAAAGCAGGAGCATTCCACTTTGGACATCGTCCTCCTTCAGCGCTTTGATTTCTTTGTCATCACGAGGACCGAGAAGATGAGAAAAGTCTAGGAACGATCCTTCATCGTATTTAGTGCTATTAGACCCAAGAGGGTCGGTCCCATCGAATTGCTCCACAAATGGTGGCATTGGAAGCTTGCCCTCTTCGATCATATCTTGGATAGTGTGTTTCAAGAGAAAACACTCTTCAATATCATGGCCTCTACCTTGGTGATATAAGCAGTATTTGTTGCCCTTCCAGAGGTTCGCCTGTTTCTCTAAAGGTGGATCCGGAGTCGGCCCTATTGGATGTAGCTTGCCTTGGGCAGAGAGTCTCTTCAAAGTATCGGCATAAGACATGCCTAAATCGGTAAGCACCCTTTGATGCCTCCCAGCTTTCCTTTCAGCTGTTTTCGGCTTTCTAGGATAATGGTTATTGCAAGAGGTAAGCTTTGGACGACCTAGACTAGAGATTTCTCTAGGTGGTGTGTTCTTTTCCACCATTCCATTTTCAAGGGTGAGGACGCGAATGCTCAAATTTTCCACTGTAGCTTGAACTAGCAGGACCATGGCATGAACGTCTTGAAGAGACACGGTGATTGTGGCTTGAACTCCTTCGTGACCTTGCTGACTGACGGAACTTGCCGGATTCCTACTCGACAGAAATGACGCGCATTACAACTCGATTCGACATGGGATCATGCATACTAAGGCAACAAACAAAGGAAGGACAACGAGACGCGATGACTAGACTCTTGATTTGTGAGTCCAGGAGATGTCGTGAGTGACCTCTCGTGTTTGGATTCACGGTGATTGAACTTGACCTTTAGACTCGAGTGTTGATTTTGACAGAGTGACCCTTATGTGGTTGACTTGATTAACGGAATTGATGACACATGTTGATTCTAAGACGCGTGTTGTTTAAGACGGACTTGACTCGAGGTTCGGGTATGTGCGCCCTGAACGTGTCATTAGGAGAATTCAAGAAACTGATTTTGGAATGACTTGATGTGTTAGCCTCGAGTGCGTGAGTCGAGGTGTGGAAATGTTTAGATCCTAATTGAGTTGGGATAGGGAGTCCAAAATGACGGCGTGACGCCTTAGGACTTGACTTGAATTTTGAAAAGACCCAAAATGTAAGGGAAGACAGGTTTACGACTCGATAGAGTTCCGACTAGGACATAGTCGGTTTGAACTTTGACTCTAACTTAGCCCAATTGAATTTACATATTTACATTTACACGGTTTGACAATATTTTGAATAAAACGTTTTTGGTTTTTTTTTTTGGACTCCTTTTTTTTTACGTTTTTTTTTTGGTTTTTTTTTGGGTTTTTTTTGTTTTTACGTTTTTTTTTTGTTGTTTTTTTTTTGGTTTTGTTTTTTTTTTAAATGGGTTTTAGGCCCGAAGTTTGACTCGACATATGGACAGATTTTAGGCTTATTTTGCGCTATTTTGAAAATATTTATATTTTGAAAAGGATTTTATTTTACAAAATGGTTTTGTTTACAAAATGGTGATCACATATGATACAAACATATATACATGCATTATAACGGGATGCTGAGTGCATTTAAAAGGGTTTTGGTTTAAAGGGTGGGTTGCCATACCGAACAATCAAACCCGGGGTCTGTGGAGAGGCTCGTACCAAACAAGAGTAAGGCCGATTCCTAGTCCATTTCCTCAAGTAGTGAAAGTCCTTGATACAAACAAGAGTAAGTACCATGGTATGGATGACGTCAATCGCTATCCATCCTTAAGCCCAAATAAGAATTAGGACCGTTTAGACGGGACGATTGGTCGAATGGGTTGGGTTGGGCCTAGGAAGGCCGAATGAAACGATCTAGGAAGACCGAGTTATGAAAACCGACAATTGTCTTGTAAAAACTATTCCCTAACCTTGTTCAAGTTTCACCCTTTTGGCTACACGTAAGTGTATTATCCCCAGCGGAGTCGCCAAACTGTGGACATCGGGGGCCACGGGGGCGCTTGGGAAACAAGCGTTTGCATTTGTGGAGTCGTCACCAATTTTTATGGGAAATTGGAACCGTTCGAATACCTCGTGTCATGTCAAGACACAAAGTAGTGACATGAACACTAAGCAATCGTTACCCTTAGCATTCTATGCCTAGAATGACTCTCGTGGATGCCAATGAACACGGATGTTCACAGAGATCTGGAGTAGGGGGTGAGGGTACGTATTAGGAAGCTCTTTTGATCGAACACCTAATCCCGCCCCCTCGATAGCGGCCTCTACTAATGATTAGGGAAATCGTCTATACTTGATATATCGTCGATTATATGCATGCAATGCAACATCCAAGTTTTAATCCTAACATGTGAGAATTAATACTAAGTCGGTGAAACATGTAGTTTAGCATACAATTGGGTCGAATCGGGATTTAAGTTCAATTACATGTGAAGGCATACAAATGATACAATAAAAGAAATACAATAAATACAATAGAAAATTACAATAATAAAAATTACAATAATTACAATGGATTTAGCGATTTATGTCGAAAATACCTTTAAAACGGATAAATTGAGAAAAAGAATAAAAGAATGAATTAACGAACAGATGATTGGGCGATAATACGGTTAATAATTAATTATACGTAGACTAATTAAACAGGTCAAGGTAGAACGGAAGTTCAGAGACAGAAATCAACCTGGAACAGGCGCAGCAGGACTGCGCCCTTTGGAAGAGGCGCAGCAGTTGCTGCGTCTGTTCCAAGGGTGAGTTCTGGATGTTAAGCCGGAACTGCAAATTGTTAATATTAATTGGTGAATTTAATGGTTAATTGCGATATTCGACTCGGATGAAAGTGATTTAATGGATTAATTACATACGAATGAGTCATAAAAGCAATAAAATATGGATGAGACGGAATTAAGATGAATTATTTACATGAATGAAAGATTGATTAGCGACATAGGTGGACTAATTAGGTTATACATGATGAATTAACGACAAACTAATGACGAATATGCGATGAATATGACGATAGACAGATGGAAATATATCAAAGGATCGAATTCTAGAAATTCAATATGAACGAATCGAATCTCTACAACCGGGATTGATTTTAATGACGAAAACCCGCAAATATTGGATTACTTGGGATTTAAGTCGTATTTAACGATGAATTACATGTTAATGATGATGAACGATATGTTAAATTGTCATGTGAATGAAATAAGAACAAACAAAGACGAGAGAAAACAAAAGGTGAAACCAACAGAAGACGAAGGAAGAAGAAGAGAAGCAGGAACGGCGGCAACCTCAGGAAGAGGCGCAGCAAGTGCTGCGTCCCTTCCAAAAGGCGCAGTAGTTGCTGCGTCCCTTCTCGACGTCTGTCTCCTGTTAATCCGTAAAAAAGGGTTTAAACAAAGGGTTTTAGAAATCGGTTTTAATTATATTTTCAACATAAATTTTACAATATGATTGCAAAAATAAAGAACAATAAACAAAATAGGATTTACACCCTCAGACTTACATGTTTGACGAAACGAGATGAACAAAGTTTACGATTAGTGATGCTCGACTCGAATGTAACGAAAGTGCCCTCGTAAGAGGAAAACGATTAAGATTAATTAAGTTGACTATGGTGGAGTTGGTCAAATTGGTCGGTCATGCAAAACGAGGCTAGTACTCAGAAGGATCCGAGCTTACGTGGTCGAATGTTCAAGCACGTAGACGCCAAAAAGTAAGAACGTGGTCTAGAATGCAAAGGGAGAAGAGTAGGGCGGACACTCGCGTGAGAAATATGTGAGACTGAAGGTCTCTATTTATACTAATCACGGAATTAGGGTTTAGGAAAGGAGAGAAAGATCCGGAAACAACCGACTTAGGTTACAAAAAGAAAACCTTGAGCAAAAGGCGCAGCAGGTGCTGCGTCCCTTGGAAGAGGCGCAGCACTTGCTGCGTCCTTTCCTCAGCGGGTTCCTCCTGCGCAAGAAAGCGTGTTTGACAGCCTATCGTATTTTAGTCATAACTTTCTCTACAAGACTCGGAATAAGGTGATTTCGGTGGCGTTGGAAAGCTAAGAAAGAGATCTAGAACTTTCTTTGAAATAGGCTTGACCCAAAAAAGTCATTATCACCTCGTAAAATGGGCCTAAAGGTCGGGTTGTCATTTTAGCTAAATGAAATGCACATTTTGTAATGTAAACTTTTAGTTTAGCCTAATGAAGTGACATGAGACTCAAAATGAGATATAATCATGACATTTTATGACATCCTAACCTTAAGTAGACAAGCACATTGCTTTTGACTCGGGATTTGACGGTTTTAGGAAATGAAGACGATTTTTGACCCGGACTCCAAATGAACTCTAATTACTGCCAAAACGACCGTATCGGCACGTAGATGACAATTAAGAGGTAGACATAAATGTTTGAGCGACCACTTGACGATAAACTTATGAACTGTCACAAATCGTTCCGCGTACCAAACATGCGGCCCAATCATCACCGGGTGGTTTGCGGGAGGTGCAGAAATGAGGTGTCCACACTAGTCTATGAGCCGTTTTGAGAGAAATGATATTGACTGCAGATCCGTCATCCGGTTATGTTCTTTTTCAAGCATTGCACGGTGATTTATAGGGCCAAGTTGTGGTTGGCTTCTAAAGGAGGGATATCTTCATCGGAGAAGATGATTGGGTTGTTCAGGTCAGGGACATCCCTGGTCATATGGGCTACCACTTCCTCGGGTGAGGAGGTGGAAGGCACTATCAATTTCCCCAAGGCTTGAAGCAAAGCTTTTCGATGCTCGAAGGACGTGGCGATTAGTTGCCAAATGGATATTTTGGCCTTGGCCTTTTGGAGTTGCTTGAGAATTGAATTCTCGGGAACCCTGGTTTGAATGTCCATGTCCGGGACAATTTCTTTAGTTTGCTTGCCCTTTACTGATAATGTAGACGTCATCTACGTCGTCTCTTTAGTTTGGGTTCTGGTAAGGGCGTTCTTGCCCTTTCCCATTGTTTGGGTTCTGGTAAGGGCGTCCTGATCGAGTAAGGTGATCAATCTCTTTAGTTTGCTTGCCCTTCCCGAGATAATGTAGACTTTATATACGTTGTCTCTCCAGATGCCGTTGATTTCAGGGTCACGAGGGTACCTTGAAGGGGCATTCCTCGGAGGATAGTTTTTGTGAGGGAAGTTTTTGTACGGGTAGTTTTTGTGAAGGTGATTATTATGAGGTTGATTATTGTGGGGTTGATTATTGTGGTTTATATTGTAAGGTGCATGGCAGAATGGTCGCGGAAGTAGTCCCTTTTGGAATTGGGAGCTTTGGGTGCTTGAGGGACCCTCCCTTGGACATGGTGCAGGTGTTGGTGGGTTGAATATTAGCCGGTGGTAAGCATCCTCGAGCCGGGTAATCCTCTCCGAGAGACTAGCTATAACTTCCTTGACTTGCTGAAACATGGCGAGCATGGACGCGGCGCTGAACACGAATATCTCGTCTGGGGTGTCCTTTTCCAAGGCATTGATCTCGTCTTCAATAGGCAAGATGAGATGCGAGCAATCCAGAGTCGGTTCATCGTCTGAAATGGGGTGAATTCCTAGAGGGTTTGTTTTGTTGTTTGGTTTTGCTGGTGGAGGTAGAGGTACTTCTCCCTTCTCGATCATGTCCTAAATGGCGTGCTTCAGCTTGAAGCAAGTTTCCGTGTCATGGCCCTTGCCTTTGTGATATTGGCAATAGGCGTTAGGGTTCCAAAAGCGGGTTTTCCTTGCTTCAGGCGGGTTCGGAATAAGCCCGATTGGCTGCAGTTTCCCTTGGTCCATGAGCCTTTTTAGGGCGCTAGCATAGGTCGATCCCAAGTTGGTGAATGTACTTTGGGGATGTTCGCCTTTCTTTGCAGTTGGCTCGAGGAGGTTGACCTCGTCAATCTTGTTTGCTTGACCGTAAGGACGAGATCCAGTTGATGTAGACTCCTGATAGCCTCTACCCGTAGTCTTGGCCACAACGCCCTTGCGTAGGTCATCCACGATACGGGTTCAGAGGATCTGCAGATCCTGGAAGGTTTTGGTGTTCTGATATCTTAGCAGGTTGGCATAAATCAGACGGAGGTTGTTGAAAAATTTCTCCACCAAAGGTTGACTCTGCAAACCAATAGGATGCTCACTCTTTTCCAACGGGTTAGGAATTCAGTGAATCCCTCTTTGTCATTTTGGGTTAGGACCTCAAGGGTGCAGGTGTTGGCTTGAATTTCGACGTTGTCGGCGTATTGCTTTACGAATTCAACGGCTACTTCGTCCTAAGTGGTAATGCTTTTTGGTCGAGGGAATAGTAACATTGACTAGGAATCGGTTCCAAGGACTATAAAAAATCCGGGTAAAGAGCTCATGTTTGACCCCTTTGATGGAAATATAATCCTTGAAGGCCCGGATGTGATTGAGTGGATCCTTCACTCCCTTGAACTTAGGTACATCAGTTAAGGTGAAATTGTCAGGTAGTTGATCCCCGACGGGCTCGAACCTTCGATTGTTTTTTAGGTGAATGTTGTTTCCACGGGCCAAGAGTTGCTCTTCCAAGAGCTTAAGCCTTTTCTCAGTTTCGGTTAAAGGCGGAGTGTTGTATTCTCCGGTTTCCTTGTTTTCCAGAGTGTCAATACGGGTCTCGACACGGTCCAGTGTGACCTTAAGAGTTGTGAGCAGGCTGGCTAGCTAAGCAGTTGCGAGATCTCTGTTGTCATCGTTGTTGTTGTTGTTGGACAAAGCTGAAGATGGGGCCATGATTCTGATGTAGAAAACGGCTCAGTTACATCCCAATCTGGCACGGTTTAACGACTAAACACAGACATCACAAAGGACGGACAGAAACTTTGGACCCAACGAGACGAAGGCAACCGTGTGTGGTGCCTTGCTGCTAACTCGATTGATGGTGCGACGGTGTTGACTAGACCTCGACTTGCATTCAACGTAATGGCGTGACGCCGTTGGACGAGTCTCAAGGTGAGACGACTCCTAAGTAAAGACCCATAAGTACGTTTGCTTTGACTTTGTAGACACGAGGCGGAATTGGAGTAGTGGACTGAAATTTTCAAAAATAGAAATTTTCAAAAAGATACGTTTTTTGCTTTATGGACGGCTTCCGAACAGTAGCATCTTCAATGAGTCGGCCAGTTAAAAAGGGTCGTCTTTTCTTTGTTTTCAAAATACGGTTTGAGTTAGAGTTGCGGCGGCTTTGAAAATAATACGTTGTTTTCGAAGACGGTTTTTTTAAAATTCAAAATCGTGTGTTTTGAAAATCGAGGTTTTAAAAGGGTTGAAACTATTGCGGTCTCGAGAACGGTGTGTTGTCCTCAGGATTTGGAAAGTCCTCAAAAATGGTGAGTTATTTTTGGGTTTTTAAAGGGTAATTATATAGGCGCAAAAGTCCATTATGTCGGCGCAAAACGGTTTAAAATCTGTGTTTCAAAATTGCCATTATGACGGCACAAAAAGGTGGTTTTGTTGAAACGCTTGTAAAAACCGGGCTTAAAATGGCCATTATGGCGGCGCGAAAAAGATGCTTTTGTTGAAACGGTTGTAAAAACCGGTTTGAAAAATTGACATTACGACAGCATGAAAAATATGCTTTTGTTGAAATAGTTCTAAAAACTGGTTTTGAACATCGTCATTACGACGGCAAGAAAAAAATTTGCAACGGTCGGCGAAAGACCGGGGTTTGAAATGGCCATTATAACGGCGCGAAAAGATTCTGTTGTTAAAACGGTTGTAAAAACCGGTTTTGAAAATCATCATTACGAAGTCATGAAAAAGATGCTTTTGTTGAAACAGTTGTAAAAACCGGGTTTTGAAAATCGTCATTACGACGGCATGAAAAAGGTTTGCAACGGTCGGTGAAAGAACGGAGTTTGGAGTGGCCATTATGACGGCGAAAAAAAGGTGTTTTGAAAGTTCGAAAATGACACGGAAGGACTTATGATCACATAGCACATAAGCACTCACAGTTTATTATATTATGCATGATGCTAACACGGGTTTTGGCTTAATAAGGGTGGTTGGTTACACACCAAGCGATCAATCCTCGATTTTCGAGAGGGATGTCAATCCAAACAAACTGTGTAAGGTTGGTGCCCTAGTCTCGTGCACGTGGGAAGCGAATGCTCTTTAGTAAAACAAAATGGTGTAACGCCAATGGTATGCTTGACGCAATTAGGATTCGAAACGCGGGGATGAGAAAACTCACGCCGGCGGGACGAGCCAATTGGTCGATAAAGGTTAGGTTGTGGGCCCGGACAAGGAACCTGATTTATGACCGTAATATCAATTAATGCACTTCAACCAAGACCTCGTTCGAGTTTCACCATCTAGGGATCGCAAAGACACAAGTGTCCTAGTCTTCCCCAGCGGAGTCGCCAATCTATGGACATGGGCCACCTGCACACCAAGCCAATCCGTGGACGTGCAGCCGTCGAAAAACCACGCTCGGCAGCGTAAGAAATGCTTTCGACCGGATTGCTTTAGATCGGTCGGTTTCGTCTCGGCAAAGGTCTCTAAACGATGCAGAAATGTTCGGAGTCGCCACCAATCAATTATGGGGGATGCCCGGAAACCGTTCGAGTCCACTTTATACCTAGGTCAATCAAGGCAAAAAACGGTGCTTGACATAGGTACTAAAGATAAGGAATCGTCCCTCTTTAGCATCCTATTACTAGAATGACTCTCGTTCGCCCTGGATAAGGTAGTCCACTATCCAAAGTTTCTGAGTAAGAGGTGAGGGTACGTATTGGGAAGCCCTTTAATCGGACACCCAATCCCGCCCGCGGTAGCGGCCTCTACTGATCGATCTTGGTTGGTTAAGTGCAAAAGTTGATAAAACGGTTTAAATGCGAATCCACAAGTTTAAACCTAACATGCGAAAGTTTGCTAAGTCGGTTGTTTATCCAAATATCAAGTAATTGATGTCAAGTTGGATTTAATGTTGATTTATATGTAAGACGGAAATTAAACATCCATTTACCGAGTTAGGTTTATGGTGCATAACGTGATCCATTTGTCTTAAAAAAGTGTTTTGTAAAATGGGAACTCATCAATCTGATCCGTCCTGTATTCGGGTTAACCAAAGTCGGGATCGTCCTAAACGAGTGCTGGAAAGGAAACCGAAGCAGCACGAGGCAGCCTATTGAGGCGCGAGCTATGAGGCGATGCAAGGGAGCCTGTCCTGGTTTGAAAACTGGAAAGCAGAGAGCCTGTTTAGGCGCGAGTCAGACGACGACCTAAAGGGGTGTCTCCTGCTTTTATAATGCTTGTGAAATTGTTAGTGAAATCGTTTGTAAAAGGGTGTCAAAACCCGTTTTGTTGTAAAGATCGTTAAGACCGTCTTTGTGCTAATTTGAAGAACGGGACTCGAAGTAATTATCATTATGTTGATAACATTCGATGTCGAGTTCGGTTTTTTAAGCTTGACATGGATAGTTTTGTAAGAAAAGGTGTAAAAATGTTTTTTCATGAACTAATTATGTCAAACTCATTGCTTTGTAAATAAAGTGTAAAAAATGCTTGATATGAACTAATTATGTTAAGTTCATTGTTTTGTAATTAGTCAAAGTTCACCATCGTACTCGGATTAAACCGACATGGTATGTAGAACCAAGGATGATTATTTGTGTATGACTAATATGGTTTTTCCAAATGTAAACAAATGAACAAAAGGCTTTAAAATACCCTTTAAAATGTAATTAACTAAATATTATCACCGGGTCACAGATTAAACCGTCATGGCATGAAGAGCCAAGGGTAAGTACAATTTATGGTTAAAAAATGCTTGTTGTAAAAAAAAGGATTTGAAATATTTGAAATGATAAAAACCGATTATAAATAAAGAATGAAAATGAAAGAAAGATGAACTCAAACACATTTGAGCTCTGACCTGAGGTGCCATAAGAGGCGCGAGCCACCTAGTTGTGAGTAGGGGCTTCTACTTTAGGTCAAAACTCGGTTTTCGCTCAATCGATCCGCATTTTGGACCAAGTTATACATGTTTTAGCATGTTAAGGTCATAAAAAACATAAAAATAACATGAAAGAAGAGGATTAATTACACCCTCATACTTACATGCTAGGTTGCTTGACGAGAAATCGACAAAGTGTAAAAACTCGTGAGTCGGAAAGCTCGATTTAAAACCATTTTGTAAATTATGGAGTGTTGCTTTGCTTTAGTGACAGTGTAGTTGGTCGAAGTGGTAAGTCAAGTGATTTAATGCACGATGACGGTACCAGACAATGTGTATGGCTCGTATTTCCAATCGGTAGGTCGAAAATACGTGTCGTTTGTTGACTCGGGAAATCAAGGTTTAGAATTTTAAGGGAGAAAAGAGGAGGCGGACGCTCGTGTGCCTTCAAATGGTGGCATTTAAGAGGTATTTATAGAGGATTATGTTGTTGTGTGCGTTTTGAGTGATGTGGCCACCTGGGCTGCTTGAAGAGGTGTGAGCATGTCCGCGGGTCTTCAAGTTGTCTTGTCACTATCACGCATTTGGATTTGTGGTTTATTCTATCCTAGGTAGGGTGTTAACGAACCGAGCTGAGCCCGAGCTTAGCCTTGCTCGGCTTGTGCTCAAGTATCAAAGCTCGAGCTCGGGCCGATCTCGAGCTTACCCGAGCTTGAAAAAAATGTGCTTGTTATAAAGCTTGCGAGCTTTAACGCGAGCTCGAGCCAAACTCGAGCTCAAATTGAGCCTATATAAAATTGTTTATTTTTTATTTTTTTTCTTTCAATATTTTCAATAATAAGGCTCGAAGGTTATATGTAAAAATATTTGGCAAATCAATGAGACATTTGATATGTGTGATACAAAAATTTAATCATGATAAAATATTTTTATAAAATATTAGCAATATCTTATGTAATCACATAAGTTCGATCCGCTCGCGATCTTTTCGAGTCGAACCAGCCTTTGCTCGGCTTGACTCGTTAAGCTCTCGAGCTGAGCCCGAGACCGAGCCGAGCTTTGACCAAGCTTTAACGGAGCCGATTTCGAGTAACTCGCGAGCTGTCTTGTCTCATTAGCACCCATATTCCTAGGTTTTTTAGGACATGATTGTTGTACTTGACCATCAAGTATACCGTGTATACTTATCATGGAAGGTTTGTGATGTTTGTTTTTTGTGTTTAACTCGGTTTGACCCGTCGTTGGAGTCGGGATTTGAATTTTGAGTCGGTTTTTGGTCCGGTGTCGGTTTTGACTCTAGTTATTGTCATTACGACCCCGTCGTCGTGCAATAAACACTCCAGGTACTTTTGAAATGTTTTGAAAATGTTTTGTTTTCGAAATTGTTTTTTGAGTTTTCCAACGCGTAGTTTATATAAACTGTCGATCAAATGTAGCGATTCTTAAGTATGTTGTAGTCCGATAATCATCGGGTGTTTGTTGGGGATTCAACAGATACTGGGTATCTACATGTAGTTTAATAACAAAATGAGAGGAAAATAAAAAGTTTGTTTTAATTTAATTTTTTTTATGTTTGCAACTAATATTAATAAAAAAATTCTACTTATTTGTTAAAATATTAAATAAATAAATGAATGTGTAATTTTTAAGTAGTACGATTTTTGAACTACTAAGTTTAACCATTATCAAAGAAAAAATATATAACATTTTCAACCAATATTTTATTATATGAAAGCAGTTAATAAAAATTAGTATGAAAAACCTTAATCGATTCACTAACACGTTCAATTATTGTCAATTATAATTATAAAATATAAAACTTAGATGTGATCTATAGAGTTTACATCACTCTTGGAATTTTTTTTTAATGTACACGATTAGTTTAATATAGATATAATGACATTTAAGTATGGATTTTAAATTAGGATTAATAAAATATTTATATAAGAACTTTTTTGTAATTAATATTCACATTAATTTCAACAATTTATTATAGGGAAGAAAAAGATGTTGTGAATGAAGGGAAAGATAAAAAAAATGGTAACATAAATACAAAGTATAATAATGTTGAAGGAAAATAAAAAGGGTCATCCATTGAATAAAATAAAGGCTAAATAAATAGAGTAGTTTAATAAAGGCCTTAGTGATGATTATTTATTACTGAAGCAAATAATATCACAATACATGTAAATGATTTAAAGCTCAACTAGTTTTGACTCCCGTGCAATGCACGGGATTGCACAGGATCTTCTAACGCTAATTTTATGGTATTTTTTAATGGCAATTATAGATGAGACGTCAATCAACTTTTCATCGATCTTCAAAATGATTTACTAACTCGTTTATTTTTTAAATTTTTTGATACTCTGAAATTATATTTTGATAAATGCATAATTTATTTTTTTTTAAGAAAATTCACTTTGCACGAGAGTGGTTAATTAAGAAGTCATCTTATCTTATAAAATTTAAATATGACATATGGATGGTGATAGATAATTTAGTTTGCCTTTTAATTATATTTATAGATACGATCATTTGTTATTATATTGGTTAAATTTCAAACTCAAAATTAGTATGCAATATACGATTCACAATCAAAATGTAATGAAATAAATTGGAATTTTATAAAAAAAATCAGAACACATAGTACGATCACCTTATGAATAATTTATGATAAATAGTTTACTAAAATTAAATGCATTGGCATATAAAAATAAATAACAATGTTTTTTAAAAAAAAAGTTAAAGTAGGTTAAGTAAACTATCAGCCAACCTATAAACTATCATTCACTCCAGGAGTGCTATTTTTTAAGAAGTGAAATGATGGAAAAAAACAAAATATACAAAAAAAACATACACTTGAAAGACTATTAAATACTAAATTTATTACGAACCTAAAAACTATTAGTCATTTACGTTGATGTTGTCAATGTTGGATTAGTATTCAATCATAGTAGGTCTCGTGAGAGACCGTCTCCCACTAAATTAATGAGAGACATAACTTGAAAAATAAAAATTAAATAACTCTCTCCCCTCATCATGTGAGAGGTCTCTCAATACGCTATTGAGAGACCGTCTTTCTAAAGTTTTTGTGATTCAATTAATAGTTGTTTATCCTAGTATTTTGTTTATCCATATAGTCTTCTTTGTCCAAATGAAACATCCCTACCAAAAAAAATCAACTTATTAATTAATGTGGAGTAACAAATAAAATAATGGACTTTGATATATGTAATATTAATCATATCGTTACTAACTTAAACTTACCCTTAAATAACGAAAGGAAGAGAGGATCAAATCGTAAAGATGTAAGTATATTTACCTTTGAAAAACACAACACCACAAATCTTAATAGCCCCGAAATGAGAACAAAAAAACACATACATGAAGTTGAAAATGTGATGAAGACTTCATAACCCAATGGAACATCTATAAAAATAAATAGATTAATAAATAATTTAAAACCTTAATAATGGTCGCTTGATGTGAATACAATGAAAGAAAAGATTACTGACACATGAAATTTTATTGATGATTAAGAAAAAATTTAGGCTTATAAATTTTACCTTCCATCAAAATATATAACTAGTTGAGGATGCGTCTTATGACTTTTGAGCATCATTTTTCATTATTATCAAATTAATATAGAAATAAATATGGAGCAAAACTCATGACTTTTGAGCATCATTTTTTAATTATTATCAAATTTAATATAGACATAAATATGAAACAATAAGAAATGGAATGTAAACAGTTTGTTTAATTTTTTCTTTTTTCACAAAATTCACTTTGTAAGAGTTGTTTAAAAAGTTATCTTGAAATTAAAATATGAATGATGGTAGATAGTTTGGGTTATCTTTTAATTAGATTTATAGATAGATGGATGTAAAAGGAGAATCAAAATACAGAATGCACTACTCGTGATAATATTTTATGTATTTGACAATGCGTTAAAAAAAAGAATCAACTAATGTGAAAATCATTGTTGTTGAACTTAAAGAGTAGTTGAATTATATGGAGTAAAATGTTATTTTTAAAATCTTAATAATATTATTACTCGCTAGTCGCTACATATATAATTGTTTTTAGTTTTAAGTTTGTATAACTTTAAAATAAATTAATGAATCTGTAATTTTTAGGTAGCACGATTTTTGAAATATTTAAGTTTAACAATTACCAAAGGAAAAAATATATAACGTTTCCAACCAGCATTTCATCATACAAAATCAATTTAAAAAAATTAAGTATGAAAAACCTTAATCAAGTCATAAACACGTTCAATTACAAAAAATTTCAATTAAAATGTCAATTTTAATTATAAAATATGAAACTTAGATGTGAATTGTAGATGTTACATCTCTCTTGGAGTATTTAACTCTTGAAATACTTAATGTACATAATTAATTTAATATAGGTAAAATGACATTTTTGTAAGGAATTTTAGTTAATTTATGTATAATGTGTAAGGGTTAGTTTAGTAATTTTACGTGCATGTGAGGTGGCATCATAATAAGCTTGAAAATGTAGAATTCTTGTCAATTAGGCCATCAACATGCCTTTTAATATTATTTATAGATTTTCTAAAGTATTACTCCCTATATGGTTGTATCTCAATTTTACTGTTCACTTCTTCCCTCTTTTTAATTTTTGAATATCCAATAACAGTGTCTATATATTAACTTCCCCATCTCCATCATAAGAGCATTGTCTCAACTCTCTATAGTTAAAAGGATAAAGTAGAATGAAAGTTCGGCACCTTAACACATCCAAAAATAGAACAAAAACTAAAACAAGGTTCTAGACTATCATATAAATCATACTTCGTCACAAGATGTCAAGATCGAGTACATTGTACACATGACATCAAACAATAAACATAATCGGAAAACCATAAATAGTCCCGTGAATTCTCACGGGCAACAAAACTAGTTAATTATGTAAAATAGTTAAATTAGTAATTATTGCTCATCATATAAGACGGTCTCGGTGACAAACATTTTCCGTAACACAAATTCTAAATATAAGACGGTCTCACACCGTGAACGGTTGTTTTATAAAACATTTGTTTTTTAATACTAATGAATAAGTTATCTTTTTATATAATAGGATCATCTTATAGTGTGAAACCATTTCACGCAAGATTTACAATTTCCTTAAAATAATATTGTGGATTGTGGATTTAATTGTTCTTTAATAGATTAAATTTATAACATCTAGCATTCGTTTATAACACCATCCGTTCCATGCCGAGCTCATAGGCGATCATGAACATCTTGTAAAAAATAGAATTGATTCTTTTATCTCGGTCAAAACTGTCCTTTCACCATCGCACATTAGTATATTACACATGGCTTTTATTCTTTTAAACTACAACTCGTATACTGCTGTTAATCAAGTCTAATTACCCATCATTCATTGTTCTAACACGGAATATAATTCATGTAACATAAAAATAACCATAACAATAAAATTATAGAACTAATCCAGAGTAACACTTAATTATTAAAGCAATAATTGAAGGCATCATCAAATTACTGAAAATCAAATTATAAATGCAAAAAATTAGATGAAATAATTAAAATTAAAGTCATAAATATAGAAAAGACAAAATAATTACCAGACTAAAGAAAAGATTAAAAAGCAGAGGCTGTCGATATCTACATTCCGCAGGTGAAGGCTGCCTTATTAATTATCTTTGAACTCTGTTTGTGGATCTACCTTAGTTCTTTCTACATACCTACCAATCAACCAGATTGTGAACCCCCGCAATAAAGGTAAGAAAAATACAATAATAAAATGCAAAATTTTAGGAAGTTTTTGAAACTTTTAAAGTTTAAAGCGCGGGTTCATTAAAATCTAAAACATAAATAAAGAATGCGGAAAAAAAAAGTTAAGTTTATACAAACGTGATAGTCAAAGGTGAGGGAAAATATATCTCTCGAATGACAGAAAGATAAATGGAGAGTCTAAGCAACCCTAATAAACCGACTACTAGTCCAAGGTTTAGTTCTCGCTAGCCCACACGTCTTCCCCACGTAAGCATTTTCACAACATGTCATTCAAGTAAACATGAATGCCACAGTCAGTGGGGAGTAACTCAAGGTTCTCCCAGCCACAAAATGTCAAAACACAGATAAACAGGAACATATTAGAACATCATAAATATAACTATTTAATGCAAGCATTGAGACATGAGACTAACATTCAAAACATGCGTAGTCAATCATAGATAAGGCATATGATACATACATATGAGACAATCCAACCAAAATGCTATAAATGATAATACAACTATAAACACGATAGAATACACGAAATAGGACTACTAACATCTGTGGACATAGCCACCTACGCGCCAGGCCAATCTGGGGACGTGTAGCGGTCTTTTAAAAGCCACGCTCGGCGGCGTAAGAATGCTTTCGACCGGATCGTTTTAGATCGGTCGGTTTAGTCTCGGCAAGGGTCTCGAAACGATGCAAGAGATGTTTTGAGTCGCCACCAAGAATTTTTGGGATACCTGGAACCCGTTCGAATCCACTTTATACCTAGGTCAATCAAGGCAAAAAAGCGGTGCTTGACATAGGTACTAAAGATAAGGACTCGTCCCCCTTTTAGCATTCTATGCCTAAAATGACTCTCGTGCGCCCTGGATAAGGCCATCCACTATCCAAAGGTTCTAAGTAAGGGGTGAGGGTACGTATTGGGAAGCCCTTTAATCGGACACCCAATCCCGCCCGCGTTAGCGGCCTCTACTGATCGATCGTGGTTGTTTAAGTGCAAGAGTTGATAAAACGGTTTAAATGCATGAATGCGCATCCAAAAGTTTAACCTAACATGTGAAAGTTTGCTAAGTCGGTTTGTTTATCCACATAGCATGAAATTAATGTCAAAGTTGGATTTAGATTGATTTGCATGTGAAAACAGAAATTAAACATCCATTTACCAAATTCGGATTATGATGCTTAAACACGATCCATTTGTTTGAAAAGGTGTGTTTAAAGGATAAAGTATAAAAACACAAACTTGTCAATCTGATCCGTCATGTATTCGGATTAACCGTAATTGGGATCGTCCTAGATAAGTACCAAAACGAGACAGAACAGTGCTAGGCAGCCCCATTGGGGCGCGAGCCTATTGGCGAGGGAAGGGGCTCTACCCAGGTTTTAAAAGCTGGAAACAGGCAGACTCTTGAGGCGCGAGCCATGGGGCGAGCCAAGAGGTGCCTCCTGGTTGTTAAAAAGGTTGTTTACAACCGTATTTTGTAATGAATGATTTACAAGTATGATTTGCATCACTCGGAATAATTACTATTATTTTAGTAATATTCGTTGTCGGATTTGCAAGTTTGAAAAGCGTAGTTTACAAATAAAAATCCAAAATATGTGTGCTTAACCAATTTGTCACCGTACTCGAATTAAATCGACATGGTATTTATTTTAACCGAGGGTGACATGGAATATGGCCAAGACAAGGATGAAAATAAAATGAAAGGAAAATGTTTGATTTGAACTAATTAGGTTAAGTTCATTTATTTTGTAATTAGTCGATATTTATCATCGCACTCGGATTAAACCGACATGGTATAAAGAACCAAGGATGATTATGAATTATGACTAATATGTTTGCAAGTATAAATAAATGAGAAAAATGGTAAATAAAAGAAAAGTGTGTTAAAATACCCATTATAATGTAATTAACCAATAATATCATCGAGTCACGGAATAAACCGTCATGGTATAAGGAACCAAGGATGATTTTTGTAATGGTCAAAATATTTGTCATAAAAATGAATTAAAATGGTAAAAACCGTAAAAGGAAAGAAGTAAAAATAAAAGAAAGTGTTGAAGGAAAGACAAACTCAAACACATTTGAGTCTGACCTGGACACCCACAAGAGGCACGAGCCTCTCTGCATAGCAAGGAGCTTCTGTCTCAGGCCAAAACTCGGTTTTGGCTCGTCTAACCTATATTTGAATCGTGTTATGCATTGTTCATGCTCATAAACTCATAAAAACAGTAAGGACATGAAATAAATGAGATATTTACACCCTCAAACTTACGTGTATTGATGTTTGTGAGGTAGACGACTTTAGAGACGGTTTTCTCGTTGTGACTACTCGCGATCAAAGAAGTTTAAAAGAGTGCCTTAAAAAAAGATTTTGTTTTGAAAATATGTTGAAAATATGTTAATTAAAACATGTTGATTGATGAATTGAGTTGTTTAAATGGGTCGGTCGAATGCACGGCGACGGTACCAAACAAAATTTGTAAGGCTTGTGTTTACGATTGGTAGGTCGTAAACACGTGTCGATTTGTTGACTTAGGAAGTCGAGTCTAGAATTTTAAGGGAGAGGTGAAGGGGCGGACGCTCGCGTAAATATTGTGGTGTGTAAAGGTTGGTATTTATAGAGAAATGTGGGATGGTAGGTCGGTTGAGTTTGCTTGGAGGCTAAGCAGACACCCCCATTGAGGCACGAGCACGCCTGCTATGGAAGGGGGCGTCCTGTCCTTTTCAATTTGGACGTGGCCATTTCTCCATCCATTGTTTGGTTGGTTTGATTTGTGTTAATTAAATAGGATGTCGTGTAATAATATGGGCACCAAATAATATGATTTTGGGTGTTACTTGAGGTAGGTGTTTTGTGTGCTTGACTCGGGTTTGACCCGTTTGAGTCGGGATTTGAATTTCGAGTCGGGTTTTGGCCCGGTGTCGGTTTTGACTCTAATTAGTGTCATTTTAATGCAAATGGCATGATAAAGACATTCATAGCATTATTTTCGACATTCGAGATTTGGGTTGACTCCGGTTGACTCGAGTTGCGGGTTTCTGAGTCGGTTTTCGGTCCGAAGACGGTTTTAACTCTAAATAGTGTTATTTTAATGCAAATGAAGTTAGAAAACCATTTATGAAATCATTCTTCATATCCGAGTAGTGCATTAAACCATATCATGTATAGCCAATCCACACACGCATATCAAAAACACGTTATAGTCTGATCATCATCGGGTGGTTTTTGGAAGGTGCAGATACTGGGTATCTACAACATCACACATAAAGCAAAGCATCCGGCTCATAGGCTACCTTTATAGCATGTCCGAGACACAAATCCTTAAGTACCTTGGCTCAGCGGTTACCTTTAAAACATGTCCAAGGCACGACCTCTAAAGTATCTAGCTCAGCGGTTACCTTTAAAACATGTCCAAATACTACAAACAAGTGCCCGACTCAGAGGTTACCTTTAAAACATGTCCGAGGCACAACACATAAAGTATCTGGCTCAGCGGTTACCTGTAAAACATATCCAAATACTACAAACAAGTACCCGACTCAGAGGTTACCTTTAAAACATGTCTGAGGTACAACACATAAAGTATCTAGCTCAGCAGTTACCTTTAAAACATGACTAAATACTACAAACAAGTGCCCGACTCAGAGGTTACCTTTAAAACATGTCTGAGGCACAACACATAAAGCAAAGCATCCGGCTCAGAGGCTACCTTTAAGGCATGTCCGAGACACAAATCCTTAAGTACCTTGGCTCAGCGGTTACCTTTAAAACATGTCCAAGGCACGACCTCTAAAGTATCTGGCTCAGCGGTTATCTTTAAAACATGTCCAAATACTACAAAAAAGTGTCTGGGACGTGATTACTAATGTCACATTCATACTTATGGCTTGCATCTCACCATAAGTACGGATGGGAATATCAATCCCGACGATCATATCGCAACTAGAGGGCTTATAGCTCACCTCTAGTATCTGATAGGACCAAGACTCTCACAACCGAACCATACAAGACATCATCTAGAATACGACTCACTACAAGTAACTATTTATAATAAATATTTCTTACATTTATTATATTAATAAATATTCCACTTCATAATTTAACACGCCAGTTAAAATAAAATATAATAAGCGATAATAAATATTTTACGTTATGTGAAAATTTACGAAATGCAAACAAATCCAATACAAGTGACAAAATGAGCCCAACCATTAACTTGTGGTGAGCCCAACAATTAATGGTGGTGAACCCAAACACACCA